>NC_052239.1:8153962-8453962 GCF_013401445.1 Tripterygium wilfordii | reverse complement strand
TATATATATATATATATTTTTTTTTTTCTTTTTTTTAATATATCTAGGACCGTGCAATGCTCACTCCATTAAACTTTCTAGTCAACCCATGTAGCGAGTTCTCGACCAATGACTCCCAACCAGTTGGTTTAGGGCATTAGGTGACAAAGCACCCCTCAGGTCAATTGCTCGAGTTGAAAAGGTTTCGAAGTTAAGTTAGCCTAGTATGTTCATCATGATTGCCTCACCTTTTTACGCGAAACTCGAGTTGGTTAGACAAGAGCCCCGGTTACTCAGCAAAAACACATGAGCAGAACATGATTTTCATCAATTTTCAAGTTTTTTTTTTTCAAACATAGAAAGCTATACACAAATAACTAGTGCCCATGATATCACTAACATGATGTTCTAGCTCATCTAAGAGAAAGTCCACATTGAACATATACCCAACCAAGTCACACCCCACCACATTTTAGTACAAGTGAATAAATTTCGTAAATAATCAAGTAGGCATCAATGATTCCTCAAGCATATAAGGGGACAAGATGGGTTCACAACTCAGATATGAAACATAATGGAGTCCATCCAAGCTCAGTTCAACAGAAAACCATAAGTAAGCATCATCCATAGTACATGACCTCAATAGCTCACAAATAAGAGTACCCTACCACCCCACACTTAGAACAAGCTTTGTCCGCAAAGCATAAGATAGGAAGAATCATAACAAAATAAAATGAAGAACAAGCTTGAAACAATACAACTTGCAGGGGAAACTACTGAGAGGGGCCACTAGAGGTCTTGCGGCGAACATGAGTGAGATTTTTGTCACGCCGCATCTCCTAGAGCATAGAGAAGACGTCTGCAATCTGCTGACCCTGAGTCTGGAACTGTTAATGGACATACTCAGTATGAGACTGGAAGTTCTGCTCGAGTCGAGTCAGTTGGTCGCTCATCTCCTTGATCCGAGTATCATGAGCAGCTGCATCAGCATCACCTTCAACGGCATCCTCCTCCTCCTCCTCATCCTCTGAAAGCTGAACACCCGGAGCTAGCCGAGCTGTCCAAACGGGGACAGAGCGAATACGAGCTATACTAATACGCCAATTGCTCAAATCATACACCTCCAAGGGAAGAGGAATAGACTACACAGACTGAGGGAGCACCTGGAGATATGTCAGCAAGCAAGTGATGATCCGTGGTAGAAAGAGCCGCTTCACCGTGACTTTGGTATCCTCCATGCTCCGACTGATAGCCAAAAGGGAACGAATTTAATAGTAGCCTAGATCAAACCAAGTACCAATCCATATACAATAAAGAATCTCCAATGCATCCTCCCTCCTCTCACTCTGATGCCCAGTTGGCCATAAGTTTCCTTGCACTAGTCGGTCCATGAGATACATAGCCTGCGGAAGAGCAGATTTCCTAACAAATTTGCCCCGCCAACCAGTAAACTGTTGGACAATCCACTCATGGTTCTCCAGCTGGGAAGAAGGAATAGGTGGCTGGAAACCACTATCAGGAGGCTAGGAAGTAGGACGTCCAATACTGGCACTGACATCTATAGCAGAAAAAGTAATCATCCCTGTAGGCAATGTAGGTTGGTATGTGCCAGTCCCTGTTGCTTGCACGGTGCGGTAGAAGACACGCACCAGCTCCGGGTAAACCGGGATATCATGGGCAGAAACATCCGGGGTAGCAATGAAAAAGCAAAACTGGCGGAGCCGGTCGAGAGGCTCACTTCTCTTCCAAACCGTGTTTAACAAATCAGCTGATAAATACACCTTAGGCACAATAGCGGCAGTGTCAAAGTGATCAGTGGCTACACCAGAAATAGACCCCTCTGCTGCAGGAGGTGGCCGTGGTGTTGTAGACTGAGAAGGGCGCTTCTTGCGCATGGTGGCCAATATCTTTTGTCGCGGCATAATTCCTGCAAAAGAAAAGTACAACAATTAAGAATAGCAGGGATAATCATAAACTCAGTACTACACCGAAAGATGAACAGAAATGGCAGAATCACAGTGCAGATACGCAGAAGCTGAGCATGCCTGGGGGCGCCCAGGCGTGCAGGGGTACCGCCTAGGCGAAATACACCCAGGCGTGCAGGGATCAATGCCAAGCTCCAAAATCCCACAATTGGTACTCAAACACTTCATAGTAGGCAGCACACAGTTCCTACATTACTCAAAATGATAAATCAACCAAGATATCCCCCTACTTTAGCCCTAAACTCCAAAAAGTAGGATATGCCATTGTGGAACTCATCAATTCTCTCACTTCAGTTCTTGCTCAGAATAGAGTAAGACAAGAACTCAAAGATAGCAAAATAACAGACATGAGAGAAAGTATTACATACCTAGGGCGCTTAGACTGTCGCGTAGGCGAGGGTTGGAGAGGTGAGTCTAGGCACTCAGTGAAGAGAGGGTCGGCGTGGGTGTGTGAATGAGTGTACAGGTTCTATATAGTCACGAATTTTTATTTATTTTTTTTAAAGATTTTCACGCCTAGGCATGTACAAGATTCACATAGGAGTGGTACCAATTTGCGCCTAGGCGCGCTAAGCGAGTGCCCAGAACAGTCTGGCTGTAAACATAATGCCTAGAAATTTTAACTGTCCTGCAACCAGATTCCAACAGATTCACAACTAGCATCCACACAAGATTTTTGCCAATAAAAATGGAATGCTGAAGAACAAAAGGATACACAAAAAGGATATGATTCATTGGGTTGCCTCCCAAGTAGCGCTAAGTTTAGTGTCTTCAGCTAGACGTAGCGGTACGTACAGAATTAAACAAACAAGCATAAGAACTTAACAGATGTAGATAACCACCCACCCCACACTTAAAAGGACAGTAAAAACAACTTGATCAAGAAACGAAACCACCTGAGATATTGAAAGCGATGGAGGGTCTTCCAAACACAACTTGTACTTTTCCATATCAAAAGAGGTCTCGAAATAGGGCTTAAGGCGGTGACCATTTACTTGTTGCTCAAAACCTGTGCGAGGGTCCTTGATAAATATAGATCCATAAGGAAGAACTTTAATCACCTCATACGGACCACTCCACCTTGATCGAAGCTTTCCCGAAAAAAATCGAAGGCGGCCGAGCATTATAAAGCAAGACTTTTTGACCCGGTTCAAATACCTTCCTTGAGATATGTTTATCATGAAAGAGCTTGGTCTTTTCCTTGTAGATTTTAGCATTCTCATAGGAATCATTCCAAAGCTCATCAAGCTCATTAAGTTGGAGCTTTCACAATTGGCCAGCTTCTTGAAGATCAAAGTTCAGAACCTTGATTGCCCAATATGCTCGATGTTGCAGCTCTACCGATAAATGACAAGGCTTCCCAAAGACTAACCGGAAAGGAGACATGCCAATAGGAATCTTGAAAGCGGTCCGATAAGCCCAAAGAGCATCATTAAGCTTAACGCTCCAATCTTTCTATTAGAAGAGACCGTCTTCCCAAGAATATGCTTGATCTCCCGGTTCGATATCTCCACCTGGCCACTCGTTTGCGGGTGGTAAGGTGTAGCAACCTTGTGAGTGACCCCACATTTTTTCATCAATTTCTCAAAGGGCTTGTTGCAAAAATGCGATCCACCATCACTAATAATAGCTCGTGGGGTTCCAAACCTTGCAAAAATCATATTCTTCAAGAAATTCAAAACCACACCATGATCATTAGTTTTGCACGGTAGAGCCTCCACCCATTTACTCACATAATCGACCGCCACCAAAATATATAAATTTCCATGGGAGTTGGGGAATGGACCCATGAAGTCGATCCCCCCCACATCGAATAGCTCAATAGTCAAAATATTGTTCAATGGCATTTTATTTCTGGCTGAAATATTCCCGGTTCGTTGGCATCGATCACAAGTCAAACAGAAAGAATGAACATCTTTGAACAAAGATGGCCAATAAAATCCACATTGAAGTACCTTGGCCAAAGTTTTCTTCCCCCTAAAGTGCCCTCCACAAACATGAGTGTGGCAAGAATGAAGAACACTTTCTTGCTCATTAACCGGAATACATCGCCTGATAATCTTATCAGGACAACACCGGAATAGATAAGGATCATCCCAATAGTAATATTTGATGGAGGAGAGAAATTTGTTTTTCTCGTGCGTAGTCATGCCGGGAGGTAACTTCTGACTCACCAAGTAGTTAACGATATCTGCATACCAAGGGACCTCCTCAACCTCAAATAACTACTCTTCCGGAAAGGTCTCTTTGAAATCCATATCTCTTTCTCCACTCTCCTTGATAGCAAGCCTAGAGAGATGATCAGCAACTACATTCTTACACCCCTTCTTATCCCGAATCTCCAAATCAAACTCTTGGAGGAGAAGTATCCAACGAATGAGCCTTGGCTTGGAATCTTTCTTCAACAACAAATACCGCAATGCCGCATGGTTGGAATAGACAATCACTTTAGAGCATGCCAAATATGGGCGAAATTTGTCCAAGGCGAAGACAATGGCCAATAACTATTTCTCGGTGGTGGTATAATTGACTTGAGCATCATTGAGTGTTTGGCTTGAATAATATATAACATGAGACTTCTTGTCAACTCGTTGGCAAAGCACCGCTCCAATGGCAAAGTCAGAAGCATCGCACATAATTTCAAATGGTAAGGAAAAATCCGGAGGCATCATAATTGGAGCAGTGGTAAGTTTCTACTTCAACAAATTGAATGCCCTCATACAAGCTTCATCGAATAGAAAAACTGCATCTTTGGCCAAAAGGTTGCATAAAGGCCTAGCAATTTTAGAAAAATCTTGAATGAACCTCCTATAGAACCCTGCACGTCCTAGAAAAGAGCGAATTCCTTTCACATTGATTGGAGGTGGAAGATTCGATATAAGCTCAATCTTAGCCGGATTAACTTCAATCCTATTTTTGGAGATTACATGCCCCAACACATTGCCTCGTTGCACCATAAAGTGGCATTTCTCCCAATTTAGAACCAAATTGGTTTCTTCACATCTCTTCAACACAAAAGATAGATTTTGAAGGCAATTGTCAAAACTTGACCCAAAGACAGAGAAATCATCCATAAATATCTCAATGAAACGCTCCACCATGTCAGAAAAGATACTCATCATGCAACACTGAAATGTTGCAGGAGCATTGTAAAGGCCGAAAGGCATCTGACGATAAGCAAATGTTCCAAATGGACAAGTGAAAGTAGTCTTGTCTTGATCTTCGGGAGCAAAGGCAATTTGGTTATAGCCAGAATAACCATCCAAGAAGCAATAATACTCATGCCCTGCTAGTCTCTCAAGCATTTGATCAACGAAAGGTAAGGGGAAATGATCTTTTCGGGTAGCTAAATTCAGCTTTCGGTAATCAATACAAACTCCCCACCCTGTGACCTTCCGAGTAGGAATAAGCACATTGTTCTCATTGGCTTTTGTAGTAATACCAGATTTCTTTGGCACAAGATGAACTGGGCTCACCCACTTGGAATTAGAAATAGGATAAATAATGCCTACATCCAAGAGCTTCAAAATCTCACCTCGGACAACTTCTTTCATGTTGGGATTTAATCTTCTTTGTCCTTCTCTAGTGGCCTTAGTTCCATCCTCCAACAAAATGCGGTGCATATAGAGGGGCTAATGCCACGGATATCTGCAATGGTCCACCCAATTGCACTCTTATATTCCCTGAGAACACGAAGCAATGGTTCTTAAATAACCTTACTAACAAGTGTACTAGTCGGCGACTACAGTACAATGATAGGCAAGGGTCGAATCCACAAGGACGGAGCTATGTCTAATCCAAAAGTATACTTGTAAGTATGTATGGATAATGCAAACAAACTAAAGATCAACTCAAGTTTGTTTGGTTCAGCAATTAACTAAGGACAAGCAAACAGTAAAGTATTGTTGGTGTTTTCTTGGAATACGGATGCAAATCAAGCTAATGCAATTTATAACTAAACAAGCTAAAAGAAATGGAATAAGATTCAAGATGAGAAAGAAGCACCAAGGCTTCGGAATCAACCAAGGGTCACTGATTTGCAACAAAACCGATTCACACACATCAATAGCAATACGGGAATAACGAACCCATACCTAGGTCGGTACTAGCACACCTAGGTCAAATCTCCCTAAAATCAATTACTAGCCATCTCTGTCATATCCTGGTCTAATTTTACACTATTCATAGTATCTTATCGTGGTGGTTGAGGTGGAGTGAACCTCTGTGTTGGTGAATCGGTATTTGAAGAGAATAAAATTAAAGTGTGAATAAATATTTTAATAAATGGGGAATTTTAAAAGAAAATTTTTGGAGTAAAAATTACTTAAATCAGATTTAAATTTGATTTGCTATGAATTTTTGAAGTAAATTGTAACAATTTAGTTAGGAGTGTTTTTGACAGGTGGGTGTTTTTGGCAAGTCAAAGTTATTATAAAAGAAAACTTAAAATAAAAAAAAATAATAAAAAAAAAATTCTTACGCATTTTCTTCTCTTCTTCCTTTTCTCTCTCCCGTACATTTTCGTTACTATTCATTTTCTGAGTTCGACGACGGTGAGTGACACCACCGGTGTCAAAAGAAGCATATTGACGAGACGAGTCTAACCCAACTAGAATCACGTTGATCAGAGTTGTGGTTTGGGAGATATCGGAGTTTGAAGTTCCGATTTACTCGGATTTCTTTTGGTCGATCCGGCCGATTCCGGCGACGGTTTGGTTTGTTTCAGGTACCTATGAGTTCATCTCATCGAGTTCTTTAATTTGATATAAGATTTGGCAGGTTTGGGTGGTCGGATCACCGGCGATGGGGTTAAATGGGTTTCCGGCGAGTTGATCGAGTTAGGCCGAGTTGACTCGGTTGACCGGCGAGTTGACTCGGTTGACCGGCGAGTTGACTCGCTGGGTACTATTCGACCCGGTTTGACCCGGGTGGGTACTATTTGACCCGGTTTGGTACTATTTGACCCGGTTACTATTTGTCTGTTGACTTTGACCGTTACTGTTTGGCCGTTGACCATAGTAGACCGATCGTATTTTTACAGTATTTTCATATATCGTGTTTTTCGGTGTAGACAGTGGTCACGGTTGAGATTCAGAGTGGGTTAACTTTTGGAGTTAGGGGTTGTCTGGGACGCGTGCTTGGTTTTAGCACTCTGATTTCTAGGTAGGGGTTTCCTTACTCTTGCATGTGACTTTAGAGTTCCGGTTTACGGACTCTGGTGATATTATGGTTTTGTCGGTTTTCGGGGGTGGAAATACGACCTATTTGCATGTTGATTTATATTCCCTGTTATATATATCATTGTTGGTATGTTTTCTGAGAGTGAGGTGATTGGAGGTGTTGGATGTGGATATGGATGTGGATGTGGATGTGGATGTGGATTGTGGGCCCATATAGGCGCCCAAATGATCGGATATGGATTTCTGATGGATAATGTATATATACATATACAGACCGGATATATACCGATGGACCGTCTGAGATGGGGTGCATCACAGGGGACGCCCTCTGGTGTAGGCTATGCTATCGGGATACCCGATCCTCATCCAGTTTCGGTGTGGACCTGGACTGGGAGACACCCTACGGGGATTAGGGTGGGTCCAGGGGTGTGATGGATTGTTGGAGATTGATGTGGTGATTACAGTGTTGGATAGCCTTATCGGCTACCATTTCACTTGATTGGATTGGTGTATGGATTTCTGGAGACCAGTGTGGGTGGCTCCAGTGTTGCTTAGCCTTATCGGCTATTGTGCTATTTGGTTGACTTACTGATGGATGTATATTTCCTGTATTGCATACTATGCATTTCATTTATGGATTTATCATTATTATTTATGGATATTGGCGTTTCCTCTCTGCGCCCTACTGAGCTTTATGGCTCACCCCTCTTCTTTATCCCCTTTCAGGTGAGTTGGATGTAGGTGATGGCGGTCAGCGGCGGGATGCGTGAGCTGATGTGTAGCCTTGGGCTGACTCTTAGTGGGTGTGGGAACCTTTTGTATTGTATTTGTATATTTTATACGGTTTGATATCGGGTAGATATATCTTATTATTCCACTGTTGTATACGTATACAGGTGGATATTTTGTGGGTCTTATGTTTATTATGTTTGTTGGGTTTAGTTGTAGATTGGGGATCTGGTTCGGGGGATGGGGTGTCCCCTGCCAGTCACGTCCCTGTGGTATAGATACACCTCGGTGTATCTTAGGAGAGAGGGGCGTGACAGTTTGGTATCGGAGCTGTAGGTTTAGAAACTTACAGTGGTTAGGTTACCTAGGTTATTTTGTTGGCTACACATCATGCGTTTCCCGCCTGACCTGGTGAGTTTTTATTTTTGGTGTTTCCTGCTTTAGATTTATGTATACATGTGTTATATTTTCCAGATATGGTTGACACACGTAGTACTCGGGTGCGAGGACATGGACGGGGTAGAGGAGAACATGAGGCGGATGAGCCTCAGGGGGTAGATGAGGTGGGTATGCCTGAGGTGGCTCCATTAGAGCGGGGGCGAGGACGGAGAGGTAGGGGTGCGAGACGTGGGAGAGGTGGGGGCAGGCGGCGAGTGTCTATAGACCCAGTAGATGATATTAGAGAGGATCAGGAGGGATATTTAGCACCACAGGGGGTAGAGGCTGTTGTTACTACTTTACGACAGGAGGTTTGGGATGTTACTGAGTTGGTACGAGCTCTTGGGAAAACTGTTACAGGACTTGTGACACAGATGACTGCTCCAGTTCCAGCTGCATTACAGGCTCCTGTCGAGGTTCCAGAGCAGGTCCTGACTTTGGGTGAGTTACAGGAGGGTACAGGACAGATTGTGGAGGCACAGGTAGCTCCTTTGGCGATTGATACGTCGATCAAAGAGCTAGCCGAGTTACGGAAGACGAATCCTCCGATATATAGGGGAGTGATAGATCCAGTGGCAGCAGAGGAGTGGGTTCGCCAGTTACGCAGGAAGATGACTTCCTTACGGATTCCTGAGGAGATGAGGGCTTTATTAGCTGCTGAGTTTCTGGAGGGGGAGGCTTTTACATGGTGGGAGGTGATGACAGTTAGTCGGGGCAGAGAGGGCATGCCCTGGGCAGAGTTTGAGACTGCTTTTCTGGCACAGTATGTACCACAGACAGTGCGTGTTGCTAAAGCTAAAGAGTTTCTTGAGTTGATTCAGTCTCCGGACATGACAGTGACACAGTATCAGGCTGTTTTGAGGAGTTAGGGTGATATGGGGAGGAGTATATTTGCACAGAGGAAAAGAGGATATTGAGATTTAGGAGAGGGTTGTCACCAGATTTCACCTCATTTGGCGGCTCAGACTATCACCACCTATCGTGAGTGTATTGATAAGGCACTCGGAGTGGAGAGGACTTTAGTGGAGATTAAGGATTACTGGGAGATTCAAAAAAGGAAGCTTGAGAGTTCTACATCTGCTACTGGCGAGAGTAGTCAGCACAGACAGAGGACTGATACTCGGGGACAGCAGCAGAGTCAGGGACAGGGTTCTCAGAGTTGGAGGCAGGGTTACCGAGGACCCAGGCAGGAACAGCAGGGTTCTAGACAGGTTCAGCAGTGGCAGAGACCGGTTCAGCAGGGGCAGAGACAGGGTCAGCAGAGGCGGAGATTGGATCAGCATGGTCAGGCTCCGAGACGGGATCAACAGCTCCAGCATTGTTATGCTTGTGGTCAGGTGGGCCATATGATTCGGGATTGTCCTAATCTGTTATGTTTCCAGTGTGGATTGCCAGGACATATGAGGAGAGATTGTCCACAGGGTAGAGGATTTGCACCGCCAGTACCTGGAGGTCAGAGAGCTCTAGCTCCAGCTCCAGCACCAGTTCCGATACAGAGGGGTCCTGCAGGACGAGGTAGGCCATTAGTTCAGCAGCAGCGGTAGGTTCAGAGAGGTAGAGTGTATGCACTTAGGTCTGATGTGATTCCAGCAGAGCGAGATCACTTGGGAGGTAGGTTTCTCTTATTCAGTTCTTGGGCACGTGTTTTGTTTGACACTGGTGCTACTCATTCATTTATCTCTGCATCATTTGCTGAGACATTGGGTTTGGAGATTACGGGAGTGGCGAGGAGATTTATAGTTGATTCACTACTAGGACCAGGTACCGTGATTAGTGGTATCTGTAGGGACTGTGTATTTAGCTTCTCAGACCAGGAGTTTAGAGCGGATCTGTTTGTGATGCCATTTACTGATTTTGATGTTATTCTTGGATTGGATTGGTTGACTGAGTATGAGGCGATTATAGAGTGTGCTGAGAGGAGGATTACACTGACCACACCTACGGGGAGGGTTAGATTTCGTGGAATGAGATTTCTTCCGTGTCCACATTTTCTAGATAATCCTTAGTACACCGATTGGGTTATAGCGGGTTTGATTACTTCAGCGTCTAGGGGAGATTCTTCGAACCCTATACCGGTTGTGGAGCATTATATGGATGTTTTTCCTGATGATTTACCGGGGTTGCCACCGCAGAGGGAGATTGATTTTTTCATTGAGTTGTACCCGGGTACAGATCCGATTTCTATACCACCGTATAGGATGGCACCAGCAGAGCTGAAGGAGTTGGACACTCAGTTGACAGATTTACAGAAGTTGGGATTTATCAGACCGAGCACTTCACCTTGGGGAGCACCTGTTTTGTTTGTGAAAAAGAAGGATGGTACGATGCGTATGTGTGTGGACTACCGGCAGCTGAACAGGGTGACAGTAAAGAACAAATACCCATTGCCGAGGATTAATGATTTGTTTGATCAGTTGAGAGGTAGTCATTATTACTCCAAGATTGATCTCAGATCGGGGTACCATCAGTTGAGGATCAGAGAGGAAGATATTCCAAAGACAACATTTCGCACACGGTTTGGCCATTATGAGTACTTGGTTATGCCATTTGGGTTAACCAATGCACCTGCAGCGTTTATGGATTTCATGCACAGGGTGTTTAGACCGTATCTGGATCAGTTTGTGATTGTGTTCATTGATGATATATTGGTTTATTCAGCCACTGAGGAGGATCACATTAGACACTTGGAGATTGTGTTGCAGACGCTCAGAGAGCATAGATTGTATGCCAAGCTGAGTAAATGTGAATTTTGGGTGACTCAGGTGAGATTTTTAGGGCATGTGATTTCTCAGGAGGGTATAGTGGTGGATCCAGCGAAAGTAGAGGCAGTGGTGGCATGGAGGAGACCGAAGAACGTAGGAGAAATTCACAGTTTCTTGGGATTAGTAGGTTACTATCGGCGTTTTATTGAGGGGTTCTCGCGGATTGCAGCACCGATGACACAGTTGACTCGGAAGGATACTCCATTTGTGTGGACAGATGTGTGTGAGCAGGCATTCCATGAATTGAAGACTCGACTCACTTCACCTCCAGTGTTGGTGATACCCGACAGGGGTATTGGTTATCAGGTATATTGTGATGCTTCAGGAGTTGGTTTGGGTTGTGTGTTGATGCAGCAGGAGAGAGTGGTTGAGTATGCTTCACGTTTGTTGAAGCCGCACGAGAGGAATTATCCCGTGCATGATTTGGAGTTGGCTGCGGTAGTGTTCGCACTTAAGCAGTGGAGATATTATCTTTATGGAGAGAGGTTTGAGGTATTTTCGGATCATAGGAGTCTCCGGTACTTGTTTACACAGAGAGATTTAAACCAAAGACAGCGTAGATGGATAGAGTATCTTGAGGACTTTGATTTTACTTTACAGTATCATCCGGGCAAGGCCAATGTGGTGGCTGACGCCTTGAGTAGGAGATTGATTGCAGCTCGGTTGGCTATTCAAGAGTTTGGATTGGTGGATACACTTAGTCAGTATCGACTAGATGTGGAGGAGTGTAGAGATGTACTGAGTTTACAGAGTTTGATTGCTCGTCCGACCCTGGTACAGAAGGTGTTGGATGCATAGTTGGGGGATGCATTATTTGATGACATTGAGGATATGGAGGGATGGGTTAGAGGCGCTGATGGTGGAGTGAGATTCAGAGGCAGATTAGTGGTTCCAGAGGACACTGAGTTACGCAAGGAGATACTTCAGGAGGCACATTACTCACGATTTGCGATGCATCCTGGTGCTACTAAGATGTATCGAGATTTACGGAGGCAATATTGGTGGAGTGGCATGAAGAGAGATGTGACACAGACTGTGACTCGATGTCTTACCTGTCAGCAGGTAAAGGCAGAGCATCGACAACCTGCTGGATTATTGCAACCGCTTCCATTACCTGAATGGAAGTGGGAGCATATCACTATAGATTTTGTGATGGGTTTACCTATGACTCCGCGGAGACAAGATGCGGTTTGGGTTGTTGTGGATCGGTTGACAAAGACAGCTCATTTTATGCCTATTTGTCAGACATATTCGATTGAGTCGTTGACGAGATTATATGTACGAGAGATAGTCCGATTGCATGGGGTACCGTTGAGTATTGTATCTGATCGGGATCCCAGATTTACTTCACAGTTTTGGGGCAGTTTTCAGGATACTCTGGGGACGAAACTGAAATTCGGTACAGCTTTTCATCCGCAGACTGATGGACAGAGTGAGCGGACTATTCAGATTCTAGAGGATATGCTTCGGGCTTGTGCGATAGACTTTCGAGGAGATTGGGAGACTCATATTCCTTTAGTGGAGTTTGTGTACAATAATAGCTATCAGAGTAGTATTCAGATGGCACCGTTTGAGGCATTATATGGGAGACCTTGTAGATCACCGTTGTGTTGGTCAGAGGTTGGAGATAGACCATTATTGGGTCCAGAGATGGTGCAGCAGACTACTGAGGTGGTGACAGTGATTCAACAGCGGCTTCTGACAGCTCAGTCACGTCAGAAGAGTTACGCGGATAGGAGACGTAGACCTCTAGAGTTTCAGGTGGGGGATCATGTTTTCCTGAGGGTTAGTCCTCGTAGAGGAGTACAGCGGTTTGGGAGAGCGGGGAAGTTAGCCCCTAGATTTATAGGGCCATTTGAAATTTTGGAAAGGGTGGGGACGGTAGCTTATCGATTAGCATTACCCCCACAATTGTCAGGAGTACATGGGGTATTTCATGTGTCTATGTTACGGAGGTACCATAGGGACCCTTCTCATATATTAGATTGGTCTACCTTGGAGATTGGTGAGGACGCTACTTTCGAGACACGTCCTATTAGGATTACGGATAGACAGGAGAGGCGACTACGGTCGAAGACCATACCCTTGGTTAAGGTGATATGGTAACATTATGGCGTGGAGGAGACGACTTGGGAATCGGAGTCGGATATGCAGACGAGATTTTCGGATTTATTTACTACCTACATATGATTTAATTTCGGGGACGAAATTTTCTTAAGGGGGGAAGGATGTCATATCCTGGTCTAATTTTACACTATTCATAGTATCTTATCGTGGTGGTTGAGGTGGAGTGAACCTCTGTGTTGGTGAATCGGTATTTGAAGAGAATAAAATTAAAGTGTGAATAAATATTTTAATAAATGGGGAATTTTAAAAGAAAATTTTTGGAGTAAAAATTACTTAAATCAGATTTAAATTTGATTTGTTATGAATTTTTGAAGTAAATTGTAACAATTTAGTTAGGGGTGTTTTTGACAGGTGGGTGTTTTTGGCAAGTCAAAGTTATTATAAAAGAAAACTTAAAATAAAAAAAATAATAAAAAAAAATTCTTACGCATTTTCTTCTCTTCTTCCTTTTCTCTCTCCCGTACATTTTCGTTACTATTCATTTTCTGAGTTCGACGACGGTGAGTGACACCACCGGTGTCAAAAGAAGCGTATTGACGAGACGAGTCTAACCCAACTAGAATCACGTTGATCAGAGTTGTGGTTTGGGAGATATCGGAGTTTGAAGTTCCGATTTCCTCGGATTTCTTTTGGTCGATCCGGCCGATTCCGGCGACGGTTTGGTTTGTTTCAGGTACCTATGAGTTCATCTCATCGAGTTCTTTAATTTGATATAAGATTTGACAGGTTTGGGTGGTCGGATCGCCGGCGATGGGGTTAAATGGGTTTCCGGCGAGTTGACCGAGTCAGGCCGAGTTGACTCGGTTGACCGGCAAGTTGACTCGGTTGACCGGCGAGTTGACTCGCTGGGTACTATTCGACCCGGTTTGACCAGGGTGGGTACTATTTGACCCGGTTCGTTACTATTTGACCCGGTTACTATTTGTCTGTTGACTTTGACCGTTACTATTTGGCCGTTGACCATATTTGACCGATTGTATTTTTACAGTATTTTCATATATCGTGTTTTTCGGTGTAGACGGTGGTCACAGTTGAGATTCAGAGCGGGTTAACTTTTGGAGTTAGGGGTTATCTGGGACGCGTGCTTGGTTTTAGCACTCTGATTTTCAGGTAGGGGTTTCCTTACTCTTGCATGTGACTTTAGAGTTCCGGTTTACGGACTCTGGTGATATTATGGTTTTGTCGGTTTCCGGGGGTGGAAATACGACCTGTTTGCATGTTGATTTATATTCCCTGTTATATATATCATTGTTGGTATGTTTTCTGAGAGTGAGGTGATTGGAGGTGGTGGATGTGGATCTGGATCTGGATGTGGATTGTGGGCCCATATAGGCGCCCAAATGATCGGATATGGATTTCTGATGGATAATATATATATAGATATACAGACCGGAAATATACCGGTGGACCGTCTGAGATGGGGTGCATCACAGGGGACGCCCTCTGGTGTAGGCTATGCTATCGGGATACCCGATCCTCATCCAGTTTCGGTGTGGACCTGGACTGGGAGACACCCTATGGGGATTAGGGTGGGTCCAGGGGTGTGATGGATTGTTGGAGATTGATGTGGTGATTACAGTGTTGGATAGCCTTATCGGCTACCATTTCACTTGATTGGATTGGTGTATGGATTTCTGGAGACCAGTGTGGGTGGCTCCAGTGTTGCTTAGCCTTATCGGCTATTGTGCTATTTGGTTGACTTACTGATGAATGTATATTTCCTGTATTGCATACTATGCATTTCATTTCTGGATTTATCATTATTATTTATGGATATTGACGTTTCCTTTCTACGCCCTACTGAGCTTTATGGCTCACCCCTCTTCTTTATCCCCTTTCAGGTGAGTTGGATGTAGGTGATGGCGGTCAGCGGCGGGATGCGTGAGCTGGTGTGTAGCCTTGGGCTGACTCTTAGTGGGTGTGGGAACCTTTTGTATTGTATTTGTATATTTTATACGGTTTGATATCGGGTAGATATATCTTATTATTCCACTGTTGTATACGTATACAGGTGGATATTTTGTGGGTCTTATGTTTATTATGTTTGTTGGGTTTAGTTGTAGATTGGGGATCTGGTTCGGGGGATGGGGTGTCCCCTGCCGGTCACGTCCCTGTGGTATAGATACACCTCGGTGTATCTTAGGAGAGAGGGGCGTGACAATCTCATTGGTCTAGGTTGGATGTTACTACACATTTTAGCCATCCTATTGGTCTAAACATGCATAGGAATTAATGAAGCTCCATGGAGATAAGGGTTCATATAAATCGTCACCTAATTAAAGGGAGACGCACTCATAATCATGAGTTTCATGAAGCATAACCTACTTGACATTTTACCATCTAAGTAGATTCAACAAACAATTTCATTCAAACCCTAAATGGTGATCAAACACAAGGAGTATGAAGAATTTGCAATCCAGCACAGAAACACAAGATTTATACCCATTAATCGACTATTATATATATGTGAATCAAAGTCAAATACAAATCATTCAACCCAAGGCTTCATCCTAGCCTTGGTACAAATAGTTTAGTTACACATAGGGAGAGAAAAACAAAAGAAGATAGATGAGAAAAGCATGAATAAACCCAATGAGTTGAGAAGATCCAAGTTGAGCTGAAGAATCTCTCCTCCTAGCTCCAAGAATCACCTTTCTCGCTGTTTTCGCTCTCCAGAAAATCTGTTCGAAGTGTCAAAAGTCATTTGCGTCTAGGGCAAATCGCGAATTAAAGCTGGCCCAAAAGCTGCTTTTTGCGCCTAGGCGTGTGCCTCTTAAATTAAGTCCCCTTCAAATCATTACTTCCTGGACTGGGCGAATAAAATTATCCTGGGCGTGCACAAATCATGGGCCTAGGTGCACCTCGCCTTGGCGTAAGCCTAGGCATACTTCTTCACCCACAAAATCTCTTCCTCCTAGACTGGGCGCAAATGATAAAGCCTAGGCTTGTTGAATTCACGCCTAGAACAGCTTGAAGACTTGTTCTTTCTCCAGTCATGCCTATTTCAGCCCCTTTTTCCACTTTTTGATACAATCTGCAATTAACCTATAAAAATACAAATCAACACATAAACATACTCATTATTTATCAAAAGGAAGCTTAAGAGGGGGAGATTTCTACCAAAAACAATAGGTATTATCATAGCTATCAACCTCTTCTTAGCAGGATTATCGTTTCGCTTTGAATAGAACTACTATTGAATCTGATTGTATCTTCTCTCCTGAACTTGAATCTGGCAATTTTTGCCTTGGCCCTATGTTAGTGGATGGGGAAATTATTTCTACAGCTCCTTTGAGTCAACTCTTCCCACTCACGTGCTCCTTACCTTTCACTGAGCCTATTGAATTAGGCCCGTTATGTTTGCCCAACGCCATTCGTACCTGGCCTAAACACGAAAATGTTTATCAAACTTGGCATCAACGCATTGTTAATCATGCTCCTTCGCGCACTATCCTTACTCGAGCTGGTATTTTAGACTTACTACAACTTTGTACTTCCATCCCTTTTTATGATTCACATATTTTCCCCATGGCCCTTTGTTTTTGGTCCCTGAATTTAGTACTTTCATTTTCGCTTTGGGAACCATGACTATCACTCTTTGTGACCTAAGTGCTTTGACTGGCTTATCTCCTCTGGGCGAGACTATTGCGGCCAATCTCACTTACTCTGCTGTTATTCCTTCTTTAGAGAAATCTACATTTTCTTCTTATTCAGCCCTTGTGAATGCTTTTTCTAATCGTTCTGCCGAGCCTTCTGAGCAAGAACGTACTGCTTTCATCCACTATTGTCTTTGAAAATACATTATTTGTGTTCCAAGTTTCAAACCCATAGTAGGCTATCTTCTACTAGCTTCTGAGATAGCAAATGGTGACATTTCTTTGGACCTTACTTCATTTGTTCTAGCTGCCATTTATCGTGGCATGTTTCTCCTCTTGGATCAAGTGTCTCATCATCAACCACCTAATATGTTGGACTCATTTTGAATAAGCTCAGTCTAGTTACCTTGTCACACCAAAAGATTTTTGGTTATTTTTACTTTGTCTATACTATTCCTTTCTTTTTTCCTTTTCGTCCAGCCGATGTTCCTGATATTGTTTTTATTTCTGATGACCCCATTCTTGAGTCTACTTCTTTATTATGGGCTAAGTTTCTGGTTAGCCGGGAATTTATCCATGACATCTTGATTGGCACAAACGAAAAGGCGGGTTTTGAAGTGTACAACCCCAATTTGCTGCTTACCAATTTGGCCTAATTCAGGTTTGGGCTCTTCCTTACTTTTGTGCCAGTAATCAAGATCGTCGGTAGCTTCCTTAGAAGAGCTAAAACGTGCTCTTTCTGAAAACACTTATCTTTTCTCCAAATTCTTGCTCTCCCTATTTTTTAGTCACGTTGATACTCACCCCATTTTTGAAGTTTGCTACAAGTCTGTTCGTTCCAAACTATTTCATATTTCAGCCAATTCTTTATTTTCTTCACTTAATCTTTCTATCCCTTCCAAACCCACCAAACCTTCAAAGAAGAGCATTGGCAACAGTGCTTTTTCTCAGGTCGAGGTTCATGCTGCCCTTCCTAAGGAGAGCTTTCAGTCGATTCTAATGGCTCAATATGTTGGCATTCAAAGTATTCCCTAGGGCTTCTTCTCCTCCCAGGGCTTCTTCCCCTGAAGACATTTTAGAGGAGCCAACTTTGATTCGTAGGAAGCGGTTAGCATCAACAATAAGAACATCTCCTGTTCCAAAGGTGTTCGAGGTCATTTTGATAACCTTTTACCAATTTGAAAATGATGATTGATTTCTATCTATCTTTGTTGATGCTGGGATACAAAAAGTTCGTGCTCTGAAGAGGGGAACTGCCCATCTCAATATCAATATTGATGCTAAGGGTGATGATGATATGCCCTTGTCAGCTCTTCTACCTACCACCCCTCTTCAAATCGTTTAATTAGATATTCCAGAAGATACCTCTACTACTCCTATTTTCTCATAATTATCTGAAGGTGTGGACCATCAGAATGTTGAGGCCGTACCAGAGTTTTCTTTTGCCATCTTTTGCTGCCTCCTTCTGATGTCCAAGTAGAGGGTCTTGGTAATGCTTTTGAAGATGTTCCTGTCTTTGGTGATCCTTCTCAATCCATTCCTTCTCAGGACGCGTCTGCAACAGTCCAGGATTCTGAGGTACTTGTAGTATTATAACTTACATTTTTCCACTTATTGATGTGCCATAATCATATTGCCATAGCTCATTATATAGGATGTTCTTGAACTGTCATCAGTCCACCATCTCCTTCAACTATTTGTCCGAGATCCTAAGGTACCTATATTAGTTTGCATTTGTTTTATCCATCATTTTCTTATACCCGACTCATTCTCTATTTTGAGGACGATTATACTATTTTGGCCTCTTTTGCTGACCTCTTTTCAAAGATAGAGAAGTTCAAATCTCCTCAGCCTTCATCCTCCTTAAAGCATTCAACCAATACTGTTAGCCGAGAAGATATCATTCAGGCCCTGAACTCTTTGATAGATTTTCTAGACCTTCCTTTATCCAAAGCTAGTCTGCCAAAAAACTTGGATGCTGCTTCGATCTTATTTGTCCGGATTTCATCTAGTGTTCTGAAATCTTCTTTAAGTGATAGAACTACTCTTCGGGGCATAGGTGGTGAGTTACATGCTCTTGTTAAATGGTACAACGAGCAAAAAACTACCTATCGATCAACCAAACTAGCTATATCCACTCAGATAGACTTGACCTCTGTTCTTCATGATCATGAAGGTAAACTTCATGATTATACCGAAGTGGTGCAAGTGAATAACTCCAAGATTCTCAAATGTGAGAGGCAGATGCGAGAACTTCAGCAGACATTAGATGGTCTTAGACAAGCAAAAACTGCCCAAATCCAAAGTTTGAAGGATGAGAAAAAATAGGCTGAAGGGGTTCTCTCTGAGTTGGAAGGTCTTGGCCAAACAGATCTAAATGCTAACTTGGTTGCCTTGGCTGAGGAAGAAAAAGACATCCTTGATTCGTGGAAGAACTTGAAGACCATTGCTATCATCGTCATAATTTTTATTTTGCTACTTGATTTTTGAACGTACTCATTCAATTATGTAATCTGGTTAAACGCATTATTCATCCAGTTGGACGTTTTTACTGATTAACTACATTTTTCACATTTCTTCCCAATGTATTTCATCAGAATTTTGCCTTTCTTATCTTGACTGCTTCCTATTTTGCCTTTCTTCCCAACATACCCCAGTGTATAATCCCGTGTTGTTCCCCACGACGTTGTCTTTTTGGTCTTCAGACTACAACATTTTCATCTTCTCCGCTGGCCCCATGACTACAACATTTTCATCTTCCTCCATTGCGTGAATCTATTTCTACCCATAAGCATTTGGAGTCCGAAAGATGGAACCCAGAGTTTTTAGTTTTTCCTCTTATCGTGCTCTTATACGTTCGTACTTTCATATCCCAATAGGCCATCCAAGTACGAACATACTCTCTTTATCTATTACTGGCTCTACAAGTACGTCATGTGCATTCCTGCCTCTGAGTCTCCAACGTGGTATTTTTCTTTGGCTAGTGATATTGCCAATAGGCACTGCTTTGATTTTATCTTCCTTTGTCCTGGCGTCATTGTACAAAGGATTGGCCGTCTTACTCAATCAATTACGTTTTGGGCAAGACTTGACTGCGTCGGGTCCTCTCTGGATTGCTAAACTTTGGCTAAAAGCCTATTTTCCTTTCTTTGGTGCTGCACTTGGGGATATTGAACTTCCAAGTAGCATTTTTGGTCATCTGCGTCATGTTAATCTCCCATTACAGGACGTTTTTGTTCATCTCTAGACTCTTAGATTTTTGCCACTTTTTCTTTTATTGGAGAAAATTATCCTCCTTTCGTTTTTCCCCTTTCTAATCCTTCTTCAGATGATTATGAATGAATTGTTCTGGTTTGGCGTAAATTCTTGGTTGGGCATGAACTATTTTATGATTATCTGGAAGGAAGAAGAGATGTGGAGATTTATTCTCCTAATTTTGTTTTAGGCCAGTTTGGGCTCTCTTAGGCATGGCCTGTTCCATTATTTTATGGCTGTAACTTGCGTTCCACTGAATGATTCCCTAGTCTATCCCTTAATGAGTTTACTACTATTTCTTCTGAATTTGACATTCTTCTTTCTTCCTTCCCTGCTTTGCCTCCCATATTAGGCCCTTTATCTTGTCATTCAATTTTTGAGATTTTTTGCCCTAAGGTTAGGCAACAGTTGTTTCCTTCTATTGTTGACCATCCTTGCTTGGCCTCTGAGCTTGGTCTTTCTAGGGACTTGTCTCCTGCTCATCTACTAGCTAATTTAGTTGGCCCTTCAAGGTGTGGAAAACGACCTATAGATGATTCAGTCAGCATTGCCCGTCGCAAGGTATTTCTTCTAATTTTTGGATGATTTATGTTCAATGTTTGGAAGCTAATAGCCTTCTTTCATGCTTTGCAGAGATTGCAGACTCATCCAACTACTTCTTCCTCTGGTTCACAGGTAAGATTATGTATGTATGAATTTTCTTTCAATAAACATATCTAACCTTTACTTTTGGCTAGGATGAAGCATCTTTAACGTGTTGTGCTTGGAATTGGATCTTGAGCTAGAGTTATTTGCAGTTTACACTCCCAACGCTCATTTGATTTCCAATGAAGCTGCTAACTTGGATGAGGCTCGCGATGTCGTGGCCATGTATGCTGCATTCCTCGACATGAGTCCTGCCCAAGCCGCTTTACCTGAAAATTTTATGCGACTTGGTTTGATAAGCTCCTTTATGCCTTCTGATGTTGTACTTAATGCTCTTCCTCTGAGTGCATGACTGATGTGCCAAATATATACATACATTTGTGCATCCTTTACACATAAGTTCATCCCATTTTGAGTTGATTAGGAGTTGATATTGCCTAAGAAAACTATATTTGCATATTGTAGGTGCCAAGGCAAGAAATGGAGGAAAAGAGTGCAAAATGAAGATTTGGAGTCCAGAATTGATTTTCGATCGATCGGAGCCATTCCCGATTGATCGGACCTGCCAAAACACCCAAAAATTCATGGAGACAGATTGCATTTCCGATCGATCGGAAATATTCCCGATCGATCAGTGTTACTATTCACACACAGCAAATTTCATGAAAAAACTCCAAATTCAAGTGGGTTCGAACCAAAACGACCCCAACTTGTATGAGAAACAACATAGGAGTTTAGGAAAGTATAAATAGGTAGTTTTTAGGGTTTTAGGGGGACTTTTTCACATTCTTACACATTCTACCACCATTGGAGAGCTTGGAGCCACCATTGGAGCTTGAAGAAGAAGAGGGTCTACAAAGGGGGTTTTCTCTCTCCTTTTCTATCCTAGTTTCTATGGTTGATTTCCTTTGTTTAATGATGTATTTTGCTTCCACGAGTGGCTAGATTTCTTACTAGGGTCTTAATGTAACCAAACATTGAAGATTCAATAAACTCGGTTTCCTTATTTCTTGATCTCTCCCTCTCTTGATTGTCTATGGGTGTGATTAATGCTTTTGAATGTTTGGCCATCATTCAATTGATTTGTTGCCTAGATTGAGACTGGAAGGAGATATCTAGGGTTTGCCTCAAGCCATAGATGACATAGGGTGCATGAACCATAGGAATATAGGTTTGTGACTTATGCAATCGCTAAATGATTTTCACAGTTCTTAATGAGTTTTTGATATATTAATCCGATTGTTAGGAATAACAGGGATTTATATTGAAAATACGTTTGATGTATCTAGGAATAGAACATTGAATAGATTGAAAAATTGATTGTCATTATCGAGAGAGGAATTAGGGATTAAGGGACCAAGGGAATTGAATTGGATAGGTGAGGTGACATTAAGTACCCTAGTGCTTTCCATCCTTGATTTCATACTTGTGTTTGATTTGTCTTTGTTCTTTTTAATTAGTTTAGTTAAAAATCAAAACAAACCACGAAACCTTTCCCCAATTTACGTAGTTGTTACTAGTTTGACATTGATCTCTATTGCCAACACATCCCTAGTGGAAACGATAATTTACTCACCTCTTTATTACTTGTGCGATTTGTGCGCTTGCAATTAAATCCATATCAAGTTTTTGGCACCGTTGCCGGGGATTGAGGCAATTGTTTTTTTGTGTCAAATTAGGTTTTGAATGGTGTTAATTGGTTTTTATTTTTCTGCAGAATTCTTTCTCTTGTATGAGCTTGGGAAGACATTTTCTTGATCCGGAATTGATTGTTATTGATTTGGAGATTGAAAGGACTCTTCTCAATCTTAGACAGGAGCTTATTACTAATCAAATGGAAGGCGTCAGAGACAATCAAGGAAGGGGGAATGTTGGTGATCTTGGTGGAGCTTTAAATATGAATGATGGTAATGGTAATGGTGGAGGTGGTGAAGCGGTTGAAAACCCTCCTAGGCAATTTGATCCTCGCTCTTTTGAGGATTGTGCTAGGCCTACTTGGGATACAAATCCTTCAAGCATCCGCTATCCTCCTATCAATGATACTAATTTTGAGATCAGGCCAGCTATCATCAACATTATCTCTAATTCAGTGGTTTTCTATGGTCTTCCTAATGAAGAGCCCAATGTACATCTTCGCTCTTTCTTGCATGTGTGCACTACTTTTGGGATTAACGGAGCTTCTAAGGATGCTATCTTATTGAGGTTATTCCCATTTTCTTTGAGGGACAAGGCTAAGGGATGATTGATGTCCTTGCCTCCTAATTCTATCACCACTTGGGATGAGATGGCGGAGCAATTCCTGACGAAATTCTTTCCTCCGGGCAAGGCGGTGCAAATTAGGGTGGATATCATGTCCTTTGCCCAAAAGGATCTTGAATCATTGTATGAGGCTTGGGAGCGCTTTAAAGGAATTATTCGAAGTTGCCCAAACCATGGACTTCCGGAATGGGTGGTGTACCAAGCTTTCTATAATGGGTTGTGCATGCATACTAAGGAGACTATTAATGCGGCTACGGGAGGTTCTTTTATGACCAAAAATCAAGAGGAGGCTCGGGAATTACTTGATAAAATGGTCAAGACCACTAACTCTTGGTCCTCGGTGAGGGGGAATCCAATGCAAGGGGGAAGTTGTAGAGATGATGAAGTTATGTCTACCTTGGCTATTATGGCAAAGATGATTGATGCATTAACGCTAAATCAAGCTCAAGGGGTACATGCTATGCAAAGCACACCTTCCTACATTTCTTGTGATTATTGTTGTGGACGCCATCCTATGGGGGAGTGTCTTATTGCTTCTTCTTCTAACTCTAGTGACCAAGTGAATGCCATTGGTGGAGGTAATTTCAATCAACCTTGCAATGATCCTTATTCCAACTTCTACAATCTAGGATTTAGGAATCACCCCAACTTCTCTTGGAGCAATACTCGAAATGTGCAAAATCCTCAACATCTAGTGCAGCCCCAAGAGAAGAAGAGGGCTATTGATGAGATGTTCTCAAAGCTAGCCGAAGGCCTAGATACACTTACAACTTATACCTCCCAATTTATGACAAGGACAGAGCAATACATGAGCAAAACCGATGCCACGCTACAAGCTCAAGCAACTTTGATGCAAAACTATGTAACTTCCATCCGGAATCTTGAGGTACAAATGGGGCAAATAGCTAACACTTTGTCATATAGAGAAAGAGGTACATTGCCAAGCCAATCGAAGGTGAATCCAAAAGGGAAGGAGAAAGAGCAATGCATGGCAATCACTCTCCGGACTGGTGAGGTGGTTAAAAATGCTTTTGATCTAGATGCCGAAAAGGCAAAAAATTTTCAGGAGGAGGAGAAGTGTAGAAAAGAAGCTGAAAAGTGTCTAGGGGCTATTCCTGATTGATCGGAGGGGGTTCCCGATCGATCGAACCTCTTTGGTGAAAATTTACCCGAGGCAAATTCTGATCGATTGGACCCCATCCCAATCGATCAACCAGCTGCAATACATGATAAAAATGTGGAAATGAGAAAGATATACATACTCGGTATGCTATGGAGTTGGATTGGCCCGATAGTTCTCTTCCTGCACCTCCAATCAAACCTTATGTGCCTCCAATTCCATTTCCTCAAAGATTGAAGAGCACTAAGAAGAATGATGATCAATTCTCTAAATCTTTGGAGGTATTCAAGAAGTTTCAACTGAACATCCCCTTTGCCGAAGCTTTAGAGCAAATTCCTTGCTATGCCAAGTTTATGAAGGAGATCTTATCTAAGAAACGGAGATTGAAGGAGCGTGAAAAGATACAATTGACCGAAAAGTGTAGTGCCATTGTGCAAAGGAAGCTCCCAATTAAGCAAGATGATCCGGGAAGTTTCACAATCCCGTGCACCATTGAAAACACCTTGATTGAAAGATCTTTATGTGATCTTGGAGCTAGCATCAATTTGATGCCATTGTCGGTTGCGAATCAAATTGGAGTGAAAAAGATTAGTCCAACCACGGTGTCTTTACAAATGGCAGATAGCTCAATCAAATACCCGCTTGACATAGTAGAGGATGTCTTAGTGAAGGTGGGTGATCTTATGTTCCCGGTGGATTTTCCTATCTTGGATATGGAGGCCAATCCTACTACTCCCATAATCTTGGGAAGGCCATTCTTGAGCACCGGAAGAGCGTTGATTGATGTTGAAAGAGGGAAGCTTACTTTAGTATTTGGCAATAGAAGGTAAGAGGAGGTTTCTCAACAATGCCTCCAAGTGGAGCATACTGACATGGTCATCCCCGACACTCTTGAGAAAGAAGCTCCATATATTCCGGTGGAAGTTTTCCTATGCCAAGATTCAAAAGTTGAACATGAAGTTCTCAAGGCAGCCTCCCAAGCTGAAATTGAAGTTCAAAAGACTTAAGTTGAAGATCTCAAGGAGAAGAAAAAGAAGAGCAAGAAAAAGAAGAAAAGGAAGACCAAGAAAATGAAGAAATGTGTCTTTCCTGAGGAGACGGTGGTGATGAAAGCTTATGCTCCTTGCATGACACCTAAGTAATCAAATGTCAATCTCAAGAAGCCATCAAGGGGAGTGTACACCACAACCCTCAAGGATCTCGGTTGAATTCACAAGGGAAGTCGGGCTGAAGACTTTAAACCAAGCGCTTTTGGGAGGCAACCCAGGTTTTATTGTTCTATCTCTATCTTTTTATTTTTATTTTCACCTATTCCATGCATTGAGGACATTGCATATTTTAAGTGTGGGGGTGGGAATTTAGGTTTATAGTTTTTGTAAAAAAATAAAATTTTTGACTTCAAATGCCTTATGCCATGTCACTCTTGAGTGTATTTGGATGAATTTTGTGATCTTTGAAGCATTGATGGATCTTGCTATGGACGTTCTTTCCAATTGAGTTTTCCTATCTTGAAAATTGTTTTGTCCATTGTGCTTTTGTGAATATGGAACACTTGATTATGGGGTATGAAATATGACTTGATTTTGGCATTTGTGGTTGTTTGAGATCAATTTGATTCTAAGTAGCACTACTTGAGCAATGAAAAAAGAAAAAAAAATATATAGAAAAGAAAAGAATAGAAAAGAGAAAAAAAATTGTGTTTATGAATAAATGGTTTCTTTCATAAGTTTTCTGTTGAGTAACCGGGCCTCGTGCCTAGCAAGCAATGAGTTTCGCGTAAAAAGGTAGGAAATGAATGTTAGATTACCTTGGTGACTAGTTTAACCTCGTAGCCTTTTTGACTCGGGTAATTAGATCCGTTGGGGTGTCTTAACACCTAGTGCCCTAAGCCAACTGGATTGGGAGGCATTGGTCGAAAGCTCATTACATGGGTTATTTAGAAAGCTTAAGGAGATTGAGCATTGCACAAGTCACCTTTGAGAAGAAAAAGAAAGAAAAAAATGTGAAGAAGAATGAAGTTTGAATAAATGCTCATTGTATTTGCTTTTTGATCCTTATTGTTCTTGGAAGACTTCATGATCATTGTTTATGTCACTTTGAAGCCAAATATCAAGTGAAATCCATTATGTGCATCATTTCTTGAATTTATAAGCAAAGCGGATGAGATAAGATTCTTGAAGGAATGCTTTTATTGGTTTGAATGCCCTAATGTTTGGTTTGTTAGTGTGGATAGGGTTGCAATTGTGAGTTCATTTTATACTCTTGTTGATGGCAAGAATTTTGGCATTGAAGTTGTTTAATGTTTGTGGGTATCATTCTGGTAAACCCTCAAGAGACACAACTCCTCCTACTAGGGGCGCCTAGGGGTTTAAAGGCTTGTGACACATGCTAAGTGTCATCGTGGGCCGTACGAAAGTGGCATAGATTAGTTTCTTATTTAGAGTTAGTCTTAGTTATTTTATTTTTCATTTGAGCTTAACGGAAAATATTTTTCCTTTCTCTTATTCATTCTCAATTTGCTCGAGGACGAGCAAAGGTTAAGTGTGGGGGTGTTTGATGTGCCAAATATATACATACATTTGTGCATCCTTTACACATAAGTTCATCCCATTTTGAGTTGATTAGGAGTTGATATTGCCTAAGAAAACTATATTTGCATACTGTAGGTGCCAAGGCAAGAAATGGAGGAAAAGAGTACAAAATGAAGATTTGGAGTCCAGAACTGATTTCCGATCGATCGGAGCCATTCCCGATCGATCGGACCTGCCAAAACACCCAAAAATTCATGGAGACAGATTTCATTTCCGATCGATCGGAGTTACTATTCACAGCACAGCAAATTTCATGAAAAAACTCCGAATTCAAGTGGGTTCGAACCAAAACGACCCCAACTTGTATGAGAAACGACATAGGAGTTTAGGGAAGTATAAATAGGTAGTTTTTAGGGTTTTAGGGAGACTTTTTCACATTCTTACACATTCTACCACCATTGGAGAGCTTGGAGCCACCATTGGAGCTTGGAGAATAAGAGGGTCTACAAGGGGGGTTTTCTCTCTCCTTTTCTATCCTAGTTTCTATGGTTGATTTCCTTTGTTCAATGATGTATTTTGCTCCCATGAGTGGCTAGATTTCTTACTAGGGTCTTAATGTAATCAAATCTTGAAGATTCAATAAACTTGGTTTCCTTATTTCTTGATCTCTCTCTCTCTCTTGATTGTCTATGGGTGTGATTAATGCTTTTGAATGTTTGGCCATCATTCAATTGATTTGTTGCCTAGATTGAGACCGGAAGGAGATATCTAGGGTTTGCCTCAAGCCATAGATGACATAGGGTGCATGAACCATAGGAATATAGGTTTGTGACTTCTGCAATCGTTAAATGATTTTCACAGTTCTTAATGGGTTTTTGAAATATTAATCTGATTGTTAGGAATAACAGGGATTTATATTGAAAATACGTTTGATGTATCTAGGAATGGAACATTGAATAGATTGAAAAATTGATTGTCATTATAGAGAGAGGAATTAGGGATTAAGAGACCAAGGGAATTGAATTGGATAGGTGAGGTGACGTTAAGTACCCTAGTGCTTTCCATCCTTGATTTCATACTTGTGTTTGATTTGTCTTTGTTCTTTTTAATTAGTTTAGTTAAAAATCAAAACAAACCACGAAACCTTTCCCCAATTTGCATAGTTGTTACTAGTTTGACATTGATCTCTATTGCCAACACATCCCTAGTAGAAACGATAATTTACTTTTCTCTTTATTACTTGTGCGATTTGTGCGCTTGCAATTAAATCCATATCAATGACTTTTGATATCTAATGGCATGCAAAAAATTCGTGATCTTATTGAAAGATATCACCATATTCAGTCTGTCGCAACTTTGGCGGAGTCACTTACTTCTCAGAGGTTGCACTCGTCCAATACAATCAATGCCAAGCAGGAAACCATCCTGAAATTGTTTGACACTCTTGCTATAAAGGACTCTGCTTTAGAGCTTATAAGGATTCAGCAAAATAACGTCCAACATGAAGTTGAAATAATCCAGCAAGAGAAAGAAGATTTACAACAAATTTTGACCACAGAATTAGAGACAACTTCAGGGATGATCGAGGAATTTAGAGCTCTGAATGAGCCTAGCACTTCATCTGAGTCACTTGTTGACAATGACTTGATTCTCTATGATTGGCAAAAGCTTCATACCGACATCTTGGGCCTCTAACAATTTTTAGGCCATTAATTATTATTATTTTTTTTAATATTGTAAGATGGACGTTTTCGTCCTTTCGCTTGATGGGACAATTCTTCTTCAAGTTCTATTTACAACAAATGACTTTTTCTATGCCATTTTCCTCTTAGAACCATTTTCCAACATCGTTCATTTATTCCTCAAATGCCTTTTCAACGCATCTGGTTTCCTCATTATATTTCTTTTGGCGCTTCAACTTCTAATTTGGTGAGTGGTTAACACGCCATGCATTCAAAGACTTTCATAAATGCAACTTTTAATTCTCTGAATCAAACCCTTCCTTTGAGTTCTATGTAATGGGGCATTTCATTTCTTTACCAACCATTCTTTCTCCTTTCTCTTTCTTCTCTAGATCTTTCTGGAACCTCGTCTAAGAAGGCTAACTTTGTTAGCATGGATGTGGTGGTGAATGGAAAGGTTTCCTTGGTCTAACGATGTCAGCTTTGCGTTCATCACCCCTTTCTATGCCAACTATTTAGCCTTCGTCACTGTTAATGACTCTCTTTTTGCCAGTGTGCTTGCTTCGTCTAAGGAGGTTAATTTGCTGGTGTGGTCGTGATTTATAAATGGAAAGGTTTCAACGATTTCCAAATCATCTTTGCATTTGTAATCTCGACCACATCAACTATTTAGCACTTGCTACCGCCAATGATCCTTGTTCGCATGGTTGTTGTTTGCAAATGCTATGATTTTTGCCGTCTAGCGATTCTTGGGCTTATTTTAGCATTTGCAACATCGACCATGTCAACTATTTAGCCTTTACTACATGTCGCTATGTTGGTGCCATTGATTGGTCGTAGAAGCGTCTCGAACTCCCTTATTATGAGTTAACTCAACCTGTTCTTTTTAGGTAAGTGGTTCTCTTTCTTCAAGTGAACAATTTCATTTTTATTTTTTATTTTTTTAAATTTGTTTTGTATGTATATATTTATGGAAGCGTCCGTCTATTTCTCTTTATACGTTTTCATGTTCCCAAACTGATGGGATATATTTTTCAAATACTTGTCATTTATGGCATGATTATGTATATCTCCATCTAGATCCCTCAAATGATATGCACCATTGGGTAATATAGACTCCACTTGGTATAGTCTTTTTTAATTAGGCGACCACTTTCCATATTTTGGATCTTTTGTATCGAGAGGTAATCTGGCTTTCCATACTAATTGCTCAATTGACTTAACAACTACTCTTTTATTCTAGCACTTGGCTATTTTTGCCTTTTGCATTTCAATCCCATTAAGTGCTTCTAACCTGTTTCATCTAGTTCTAACAAATTTTGCATCATAGCCTTTGTATAATCTTCTTCGCTCAAATTATTTTGTAAGGCTATTCGCATTGATTGAACATTTATTTCTACAGGTAAAATTGCTTCTTGCCCATATACTAATTGAAAAGGTGTAATATTAGTAGCTGAACGAGGACTCGTCCCGTATGCCCATAATGCTTGTATTAAAGTTTCATGCCATGGTCTGGCATTCTGTTCAATCATTTTCCTTATAATATTTTTTAGAGCCTTGTTGGACGATTCGTCCAAGAAATTCTTTACCATTTCTCCATTGAGTGAAGTCAAATGATCGACCATTATAGTTTGAGGAATCCCAAACCTATATATGATATGGTTTTTGCTGAAATCGATCACACTTTTTTAAGTTATTTCTTTCAAAGGTATTGCTTCGACCCACTTGATAAAGAAATGTGTAGCCACTATGATGAAAGTATGTTGTTTGGATGATGGGGGATGAATTTTTCCTATGAAATCTATGGCTCAACCTCTAAATGGTCGTGGCTTGATGATAGGTATCATCTCTTTGGCAGGTACTCTTTGGATGGGTCCATGTTTTTCTAGTTATTGTTATACTTGGAGTATTTAAAAATGTGGTTATTTCCGATCTCCAATCTAACTCGTCCTGATATTCTATACCCAAGACTTCTACACCATTCCTATTGAGGGCTGAGTTAATCTGCCCAAACTTGGTAATATCATGTGTTAATACACTAATTTCATTAAACCCTGACGCCACTTGTGCTAATTCATTGGCCATATCGTTATACATCCTTGGAATGAATTGTACTTTGGTTTGGTCGAATTCATTCAATAAACTTTGTGCAATCTCGTGCAACGAGAACAATGAATGGCTCTAGCATATTTGAATGTTCCCAACATTTGGCAAATTATGAGCTGGGAATCTCCTTTAATTTTCACATCTTAACCCCCATTTCGATCAAGATTTCCAGGCCGATGATTAATGCTTCATACTCGGCTTGATTATTTGTACACACCTCTTCTAATGTAAAATAGAATCGATTTGTTTGATTCAGTGGTGTTATGATAACAATTCCTACTCCTGCCCCTTTGTACTTTTTGATCCATCAAAATATAGAATCCATGGGCTGATGCCTACTGCACATAGATCTTACTCTAATTCTTTAGTAGTACTTAGACATGGGTGATCGGCCAAGAAATCGGTCAGCGCTTATTTTTTATTGTCTTTTGAGGTACGTATTGTATGCCAAACTCGGATAGGGCTAACAGCCAATAACCTACCTACTATTTGATGCAAAATTGGGTGAGAACACATGTACTTTATTATATTTACCTTTGAAATTAAATACACCGTTACAGGCCTTATGTGGGCCCTTAATTTAGTACATGTGAAGAATAAAGCCAAGCATAATTTCTCTAATGGAGAATAATTACATTCATATTTGAGTACTTGTCTACTGAGGTAATAAATGGCTCTTTCCTCACCCTTGAAATTGTCTTGCGCGAGCATCCCTGCTATGGTTGATCTTTAGCCAATATGTACAACTTTAGTGACTTTCCTCACGCATGTGATACCGTTACTGGTGGTCTTGATAGATAATCTTTCAAGCATTCAAAAGCCTTTTCATGTTCTTCCTTCTAGACGAATTCGTCCTCACTTTTCAACTTTAGCAATGTTGATGACACTTTGGTTCGTCCTGCACAGTTGGAGATAAAACGTCTCAAAAAATTTACTAGTCCTAAAAATCGTTGTAATTCTTTTTTGGTGCTGGGTGGTTGGCCTCTGGTATGGCCTTAGATTTATTTTGGTCTATCTTGATTCCTTTTTGATGTACTAGAAATCCCAGAAAAGTTTTAGCACTTACACCAAAGGCACACTTAAGTGGGTTTAACTTTAATTTATAAACCCTCATTTGTTCAAATAATTTCCCAGTTGACCGAAATGGTCATTAATTTTGACTGATTTGGCCACTATATCATCAACATAAACTTCAACATGTTGGCCAATCATATCATGAAAAATTAAATTCATGACCCTTTGATACGTAGCTCTAGTATTTTTTAAGCCAAATGACATAACTACCCATCCAAAACAACTTAACCATCCTGGACATCTAAAAGCAATTTTATGTGCATCGTTCTCATCAATAAAAATCTTATTATACCCAGAATACCCATCCATAAAAGAATAAATTTCATATCTAGCAGTTGCATCTATTAAATAATCTACTGTAGGCATTGGGTACTCATCTGTGGGCATGGCCAGATTTAAATTTTTAAATCTATGCACACTCTAAGGGTGTGTTTGATTACAGTTCTCAAAACAGTTTTTTGTTTTTAAAAATTAAAATGGGTTTGAAAATTTGTTTGGGCGGGTGTTTTTAGAAATTATTTTGTAAAACTGAAAACCATTTTTGGTTTTCAAAAACCAAAAAATCAAAACTAGTATTTGATGTTTTGTAAAATTATTTCATTTTTCCTCTTTCTCCGTGCAGAATCCTCTGCCAAATGAATTTTGTTTTCAGTTTTATTTCTTAATTTTTTTTTTCAAAATCTAAACTAAAAATCAGTTTTTGGAAACAAAAAAGTAAAAGCATTTCCAAACACACCCTATTTTCAGTTTTTCTTCATAACAAGAACTATGTTCGACAACCATTCTACATATCTGGCAGTCCTAATGAATTTAGCCTTTAATAATCGCTCAATTTCTTTCTTTATCTCAGGGACTACATTAGGGACAAATCTCATAGGGGTTGTTTGTGAGACTTATAATTCAGCCTAATTGGCAATTTATGCTCCACTAATTGTCTATCTAAGCCGGGCATTTCATCATATTCCCATGCAAAACAATCAATATATTCTTTATGTAGCGTGATAAGTTTAATTCTAACCTATATATCGAGCAGTCCGCTATCGAAAGTAGGTCGTGCTCCCCTTCCTGTCCCAGCTCCACTTCCAACAGTGGATTTTTAGCTTTAGCGAATCCTTGCTTTTTTGCTTCGTTCATGGTACCCCCCAGGTTTATTTCGTTTGTAGTGTTGCCTTCATTCAGGCAATCTATCCCGCATAATCTTGTAAGTCTTTCCTCCATTTGATGAGTCATGAGCCTGGCTCTAAATTCTTGTATTGCGGACTCTCTTTCTCGTGCAATACGTTCTCCTTCTCACGTTCTTGATAGTAAGCCATTAATCTGGCTCTAGTGGCCGTTATTATGGCCTGCTTTGCCATTTGGCTTTCTAACATTGAGAACTATTACCAGTCTTCATGCCATTTGCTGGCTCCTCAAAAGCCACTAAATTTGGCCTTAATGAGTTAGAGAGATCGGTCAACTGTTCGACATAACAGTCTTCATTCACAACCATCACCGGAGGGTTTTCCTCGTCTTGAATTAACCTAACCGATCTATAGTTTCCTTCGTACATATGATACTTGGTCATGTTTGCTTCAAATGTGAATGGCTTGCTATTGGCCTATACTATTTCAACCTCGTCTTTTTGATTCCAGAATATCAGGCACTGATGTAACAAAGATGGAATAGATCTGCTACCATGTATCCAATCTCGTCCCAGTAATATGTTATAATTAGCCGGCCCATCAATAACAAAGAAAATTTTTGTCCTGGTTGCACTCCCAATGGTTATGTCTAAAGGCATTACTCCTTTGGCCGATGACTCTCCTCCATTGGTTAATACCACATCGGTTGGAATCAAGTCCACTTCTAACTTGACAAACTTCTTGAGCATTCTGTATGGGATGGCATTGATAGCTGCTCCATTATCTACTAAGACTCTGGCTACTAGAACCCCATTAATTGTAGCACGTACATAAAAGGTTCGTAAATGTTTAGTCAACCTCTTGGGTGGTTTACTAAGTAGCACTTTTCTGGTCGCATTGATCTCTATCTTTTCTTCTTCGTCTACGAGTTTCTTATCTTCGCTCTCCTCTCCAGCCTCTATAATTTCTGGGGATTTTAGGTGATGAGGTTATTTCTCATCCTCGCTCTAACCTGTAAGTTTTGGCTCGCTAGAGGATGCTTCAATTTTCCTTACTATGGAACGTGACACTCTCCTTGTAACTTTAGGTGTCCCATACAAGATGAGGAATTCAAACCCTTGTCCCCATGATTCTCCTAGCGATCATACAGTAGGATTTCTAGCCTGGTATAATTCCTTTAGTAATCGGCTAGTTGAAATCTTTCTCCTTTGAGCCTCTGTTACAATGTCGATTTCTTCTTCAACATCTGTCATTCTATCATCCTCCTCTTTGGGCTGATCAATGACAAGCCGCTATTCCTTCTTCATTTCTTTCTTATTCACCTTCTCCATTGTAATCCCCTTCGTCCATAGGTGGTACTTTCTCAAACTTAATTGACAAAAGATAGGTATTTGCCACTACAGGAGGCATTGTACCAAATCGTATGGTGATGGGAGTAGTGTCTTCACTTTCATTGTCCTTTTTCCTGTCAAACTTAGATTTTCCACTACTGCTTGACTTATGAGGAACATCTATCTTCACTTTCATCGTCCTTTTTCCTGTCAAACTTAGATTTTCCACTACTGCTTGACTTATGAGGACATCTATTTCCATGCCGGCTTCATCCTCTTGGGTCTCAGCAGTGCTTTTGGTGGTATCTATAGCTAATCCACTGCCCACTCTTGAATGATTTAATTCACAGTTTACTTCTGAGTGAATTTGGTCATGTCTTCTTCTCATTAGTTGGCCATAATTTCGTTGATATCCTCTTTACTGAGTGCGTGTCATCTCGTCAAAGGGGATTGATCTCCTAGTCTAAGTGTTGTAGTAATGCCAAGCATCAGTTTTGTGTGAGTGAGGTCGGAATGTTCTGACATTTTGGATGAAATTTGAATGTTGCCCATAGAATCTTGGTGCATAATTCCTTGGCTGCCACGCAAGTGGCTGCCTGCTTCGCACATAGTTTTCTTCTCCTCGTATCTTTGGCAACCTATTTTGCGCATATTCTTCTTCTTCTCTCATCTCATCTTCCAATTTTTGTATTAACTCGATGCTACTATGTCATCTTACACACAGATCTCCTGCTTTATCAGGGTTGTATGCTGCACTCTCTCTGCCTTCTTGCCTATCCAAAGCACTAGGACATTTCTCCTCCACCTCCTTATCCAATACTAGCTTAAATTTAGGCAGAGTCAGCTTGGTCAAATCAGACGTGACCATATTCACTCCTGCTATTTTGGGGAAATGATCTTCATCGATCCTCATTTTGCCCTTGTTGAACGCAATTTGTCCAGATTCGATGGCATCCTATAGCATATTATAGAAGACAAGACAATTGTTAGTAGTGTGAGACCATGCATTGTGCTATTTACAATATCTCTTTCCTTGAATTTGTTTCAGACTATGCAGTTTATGCTTATCACTCAATTTAATTTGTTTATCTTTGTACATTTAATCGAATATTTCGTTCGCTTTTGATAAGTCAAAAGAAAACATTCTATTTTTCTTTTCTTTTGGAACATGTTCCTTCTCTACAGTTTCTTTCTTAACTAAAGCCTTACATACATAGGTCTTTCCTTGTATTAGTTCGGCCAAGCACATATCGGCCTGGTTGTTTTCATATCCTAAATCATCTCCTATGTCTAATTCATTCATTTCATAATTTGGATCCTTATAATAAGTTCCTCTACTTGAATTCTTCATTTGTTCCTCTTCTCTCACTCGTGCTTAACTACATTTGTGGACAATTGGAAGAGATCAATAAATTTTCTATCCTAAAATTTCTTCTTTAAGTCAAAGCTTAGGCAACTTTGCGCGATTTTAACAAATTCTCTCTTGGGCAGAGGAACAAAACATTTGCTTCTAGCCATTTTAAATCTCTGAAGGAAGGTTTTGGCCCATTCACCTGGTAAATGCCTCAGGTTAGCGAAGTCTGCTAACGTAACCTTTGATTCTGCCCTATTAAACTGAGTATGAAAGACTTGCTCCATCTACTACCAATTTTGGACCGAATTTGCGGGTAGATTAATGTACCATGAAAAATACTTCTCCACACTGAAGAGTGAATAATCCTATATGCTCGATTGTAGAAACTTCTCTCGACCCATTGTATAGTGTGAACTTAGGTATCTTAAATCCCCAAGAAAAAGTATACATTTGATCAATCCAGTCAGGATAGGGCTTCTTATATGTAAGGCAAAGAGTTGGCCTTAGTCCTAGGCCGATCTGTTCCTGAAGAATCTCAGTTACCTGTTCCCTATTATTATCTTGATTATATGGGACACCTATAGGCGGGTATGGCGACACACCTTGATTTTTGATTTTCTATATAACTTGGCAGAGTCCGGAGCCGTGATTGTGTTGACCATAATAGTTTTGATCGAGTCCTTGGCCGTAATGGTTCTAGTCGAGTCCTTGATCATAATTATTTTGACCATAGTTTTCGCCAAATCCTTGGCCATGATTATTCTGGTCGATCCTTGGCCATAATTGTTTTGACTGAAATGGTTTTGGCCAAATCCTTGGCCATGATTATTCTAGCCGAATCCTTGACCATAATTGTTTTGCCCATAGTTTTGGCCATTGTTATTCCTAACGACTTGACCATTCGTAATTTGGCCATTGCCAATTTGGTTAGCCATCTGTCCATCCCTAACTTGACCAACTCCAGTTCGATCAATCCCAACATGGTTGGCTCCAACTTGTTCGATCTGACTGGTAAGGCCTTGACCACTATGTTTTGGTCAATGACTTTTGACCAACCCCTGTCTTGTTATTCCCATTATGGTCAATCCCAATTTGGCTAATTTTAGCAATAGGGTCTACAAAGTTTTGACCCACATTAGTTGCGTTTTGACCAATAGTGGCCTGGTTACTAGTTTGACCATATTCAAACATAGTACCTGATACATTTGGTGGGAGACTCTAAACCTCTGTTTTGATAACCTATACCTCCCATACCCCCGCCAAAGGTACATTCTAGGTAAATTTATCGAACATATTCACTAACTTAGCCACTCATTCATTTAATGTACTTAAATGTTTGGCTAGTCCATCAAAATGCACAACATTGTTGCGTATTATTCTATCAACATTGTGCAAATTATGAGTATGTACCTGTTCAACCACATCTTTGGTTGTGTCATTGAGGAGGTAGTGTATTACTCCTAGATTGAGCACTTGCATACTGTCATATCAGCTCTCTTCACGTTACTCGACGGAATTCGAGTGTTGCAAACAAATGAGACTAGACGATGTGTGCAGGAACAAACCTCTTGGAACAAAGTCCCAAAAAGGGGTGCAAAGGCGAGAAAGAGGGTGGCCACCAAGGGGTGCAAGCACATGAGGAAGAAAAAGTAAAAGGGCGATTGTATTAAAAGCTACGAAACAGAAATTACATGCTCTTTTTGAGTCTTTGATTGATCATACTTTGTAAAATCTAAAATCTAGGCTTATATACACGTTCTACAAAACTATTAACATTGATATTTATAATTGGATCCGTTAGGTTGTTGCCAAATGGTCCCATGCTCTTTTGACTGCTCATTAGTGATGACTAACTGATTCGTCCTTGGTCGACACGTGTTCCCCACGTCCTGGTGTTGTCGCATCTCTTCTGGGCCATATAACTTCCATATTGTTCACTTTCTCCACCCATTGAGGTATTTGAGTAACTACCGTGTTTGATCGATTTACTTCGTTCAAGCTCCCAGCTCGTCCAATTGCTGTCTCATCTTGGTCTCTCGCTCAGCCTTCACTCTGTTAACTAAACGAGCTTATTATACCATATAGCACATGGACATTTTTTATATCTAACATCTCTACTATCCTTCGCTTTATGTAATAGATTCGAAAAACTACGTTGATTTATTACATAGTGAAATTTATCTATATCATCTGTTGTGATTTTGTTAATATATTCTAAAATTTATCTGACCTAAATTTATTGGCATTAGTTTATGCATTATTTGTTGTAGTTTCTAATGGTTAGTATATTATAACTTATCTACATTATCGGTTGTTATTTTTTTATGGTTAATATATATTGAGATTTATCTATACTGCAAATAAATCAAAATCATATGCAGTGCATATCTATTAAATTTATAAATAGATTTTTTTTATCTCAGAATATAGCGATGAGTGATCTTGTTTGAAAGTGTTATTCACACTGATTTAGAATATATAATTTTTTCTCAAAATTTTTCATGTATTTTGAGAGATAAATCATTTTGAAGTTTCGTTTAAAAAATAATAAAGTCAAAACTGATGATGCCATGCGTGTGGAGCAAATGTGGGAGAAAAGAGGTGTCGATACTTAGGATTGTAATTTTGTTAAATGAAAAGGGACATATACATCATTTAATCAACTGTGTCCTCATAATCACATTTTTTGGGCCTCTTCTTATTGGAACAAATCTACCTAATTGTGAATCTATTGATAATTGCCCCTATATATATACACCCACATATATAGTGAAATGAAGTAATATTGGATGTCTACATAAGTTTTAGAAGTAACAACACTTATGGTACCTTCTATGCTAATATCTCTTTCAACTGAACATCTCTTAAGATTGTGAAAAGAAGTTGGTTAGAAGTGGAAGGAGTATGAAAAGAACAACTATAAACATATAAACACAATTAAAATTAACAAGATAACATAAACAAAATTAATTACAAAAATGACATGTAGCCCATCAGTTTTGTAGTCGATAGGAGCCTAGCAGGTTTATTCCATTGATTTAATTAATGGAATTATTTTATTTTCATTCTTTTATCCCATAATTCATTGTCCAAAATTTATTGTTTTAATATAGATTCTATTTTTTTTTAAAGCACAATGTAGAATTCATTGTTTTAGTTCTGAATTAATTTGTTTTTGAAATTCTATTGAAAAAAACAATGAAATTAAGATTTACCCTATAAAACTAATTGACAATTGATCTTGTTAAGGAGAGTTTTATGCGTTAATTCTGAATATGTAAATTTTTTAAAAATCTAACATGTATTTTGAGAGTTAAAACATTTTAAGATGGGATGTCAGATGTGGAGTAGCAATTGGAGTGGGTTTGTTAGTAGTATATGTAATACCCTGCTCTGCGTCAGATGAGGCGAGGTGTGGGGGTTACTGTTCTGGATGAAAATACCACATCGGCCAGGGATGGGTCTTGGGTGCAGAATATAACACGCTGCGGACCTTAAACTATTGTCCAATTGCTGCCAGTATGGGCTGGTGGTGATTGGGAACTGCCAGGTTGGGCTTGGTATGGGCCAAGTTCGATGGTTGGTGGGGTAATTGGGCTTTAGTGGGTCGGGCTGTTACAGTTGGTATCGAAGCCGACCTGGTGGGTATGTGGGTCCAGAGATGGTGCAGCAGACTACTGAGGTGGTGACAGTGATTCGACAGCGGCTTCTGACAGCTCAGTCACGTCAGAAGAGTTATGCGGATAGGAGACGTAGACCTCTAGAGTTTCAGGTGGGGGATCATGTTTTCCTGAGGGTTAGTCCTCGTAGAGGAGTACAGCGGTTTGGGAGAGCGGGGAAATTAGTCCCTAGATTTATAGGGCCATTTGAGATTTTGGAAAGGGTGGGGACGGTAGCTTATCGATTAGCATTACCCCCACAATTGTCAGGAGTACATGGGGTATTTCATGTGTCTATGTTACGGAGGTACCATAGGGACCCTTCTCATATATTAGATTGGTCTACCTTGGAGATTGGTGAGGACGCTACTTTTGAGACACGTCCTATTAGGATTGCGGATAGACAGGAGAGGCGACTACAGTCGAAGACCATACCCTTAGTTAAGGTGATATGGCAACATTATGGAGTGGAGGAGACGACTTGGGAGTTGGAGTCGGATATGCGGACTAGATTTCCGGATTTATTTACTACCTACGTATGATTTAATTTCGGGGACGAAATTTTCTTAAGGGGGGAAGGATGTAATATCCTGATCAAATTTTACACTATTCATAATATCTTATCGTGGTGGTTGAGGTGGAGTGAACCTCTGTGTTGGTGAATCTGTATTTGAAGAGAATAAAATTAAATTGTGATAAAATTTTAAAAAAAAAATATTTTTAATAAATGGGGAATTTTAAAAGAAAATTGTTAAAGTAAGAATTACTTAAATCGGATTTAAATTTGATTTGTTATGAATTTTTGAAGTTAATTATAACAATTCGGTTAGGGGTTTTTTTTGACAGGTGGGTGTTTTTGACAATCAAGGATATTATAAAAGAAAACTTAAAATGAAAAAAACCTTACGCAGTTTTTTCTCTTTTTCCTTTTCTCTCCCGTATATCTATTTTTTTACTATTCATTTTCTGAGTCCGACGATGGTGAGCGACACCACCGGTGTCAAAAGAAGCGTATTGACGAGACGAGTCTAACCCAACTAGAATCACGCTGATCGGAGTTGTCGTTTGGGAGATATCGGAGTTTGAAGTTCCGATTTACTCGGATTTCTTTTGGTCGATCCGGCCGATTCCGGCGACGGTTTGGTTTGTTTCAGGTACCTATAAGTTCATCTCATCGAGTTCTTTAATTTGATATAAGATTTGGCAGGTTTGGGTGGTCGGATCGCCGGTGATGGGGTTAAATGGGTTTCCGGCGAGTTGATCGAGTAAGGCCGAGTTGACTCGGTTGACCGGCGAGTTGACTCGGTTGACCGGCGAGTTGACCCGCTTGGGTACTATTTGACTCGGTTTGACCCGGTCGGGTACTATTTGACCCGGTTCGGTACTATTTGACCCGGTTACTATTTAATTGTTGACTTTGACTCGGTTACTATTTATACGTTGACTTTGACCATAGTTGACCGGCCGTATTTTTATAGTATTTACATATATCGTGTTTTTCGGTGTAGACGGTGGTCACGGTTGAGATTCGGAGCGGGTTAACTTTTGGAGTTAGGGGTTTATCTGGGACGCGTGCTTGGTTTTAGCACTCTGATTTCCAGGTAGGGGTTTCATTTCTCTTGCGTGTGACTTTAGAGTTCCGGTTTTACGGACTCTGGTGATATTATGGTTTTGTCAGTTTCTGGGGGTGGAAATACGACCTGTTTGTATGTTGATTTATATTCTCTGTTATATATATAACTGTTGGTATGTTTTTTGAGAGTGAGGTGATTGGAGGTGTTGGATGTGGATGTGGATGTGGATGCGGATGTGGATATGGATGTGGATGTGGATTTTGGGCCCATATAGGCGCCCAAATGATCAGATATGGATTTCTGATGGATGATATATATACATATACAGACCGGATATATATACCGGTGGACCGTCTGAGATAGGGTGCATCACAGGGGACGCCCTCTGGTGTAGGCTATGCTATCGGGATACCCGATCCTCATCCAGTTTCGGTGTGGACCTGGACTGGGAGACACCCTACGGGGATTAGGGTGGGTCCAGGGTCAAATAGTACCCAAGCGGGTCAACTCGCCGGTCAACCGAGTCAACTCGGCCTGACTCGGTCAACTCGCCGGAAACCCATTTAACCCCATCGCCGGCGATCCGACCACCTAAACCTGCCAAATCTTATATCAAATTAAAGAACTCGATGAGATGAACTCATAGGTACCTGAAACAAACCAAACCGCGCCGGAATCGGCCGGATCGACCAAAAGAAATCCGAGTAAATCGGAACTTCAAACTCCGATATCTCCCAAACCACAACTCCGATCGACGTGATTCAAGTTAGGTTATACTCGTCTCGTCAATACGCTTCTTTTGATACCGGTGGTGTCGCTAACCGTCGTCGGACTCAGAAAATGAATAGTAAAGAGAATGCACGGAGAGAGAAAAGGAAGAAGAGAGAAAAAAAAAACGCGTAAGAATTGTTTTATTTTAATTTTTCTTTTATAACATATTTGACTTACCAAAACACCCATCTGTCAAACACACCCTTAATTAAATTGTTATAATTAACTTCAAAAATTCATAACAAATCAAATTTAAATCCGATTTAAGTAGTTCTTACTTTAAAAATTTTCCTTTAAAATTCCCCATTTATTAAAAAAATATTTTTATAATTTTATCACAATTTAATTTTTACTCCTTCAAATACCGGTTCACCAACACAGAGGTTCCCTCCACCTCAACCATCAAGAGAAGATACTATGAATAGTGTAAAATTAAACCAGGATATTACATCCTTCCCCCCTTAAGAAAATTTCGTCCCCGAAATTAAATCATACGTAGGTAGTAAATAAATCCGGAAATCTAGTCTGCATATCCGACTCCAACTCCCAAGTCGTCTCCTCCACTCCATAATGTTGCCATATCACCTTAACCAAGGGTATGGTCTTCGACCGTAGTCGCCTCTCCTGTCTATCTGCAATCCTAATAGGACGTGTCTCAAAAGTAGCGTCCTCACCAATCTCCAAGGTAGACTAATCTAATATATGAGAAGGGTCCCTATGGTACCTCCGTAACATAGACACATGAAATACCCCATGTACTCCTGACAACTGTGGGGGTAATGCTAATCGATAAGCTACCGTCCCCACCCTTTCCAAAATCTCAAATGGCCCTATAAATCTAGGGGCTAACTTCCCCGCTCTCCCAAACCTCTGTACGCCTCTACGAGGACTAACCCTCAGGAAAACATGATCCCCCACCTGAAATTCTAGAGGTCTACGTCTCCTATCCGCGTAACTCTTCTGACGTGACTGAGCTGTCAGAAGCCGCTGTCGAATCACTGTCACCACCTCAGTAGTCTGCTGCACCATCTCTGGACCCAATAATGGTCTATCTCCAACCTTTGACCAACACAACGGTGATCTACAAGGTCTCCCATATAATGCCTCAAACGGTGCCATCTGAATACTACTCTGATAGCTATTGTTGTACACAAACTCCACTAAAGAAATATGAGTCTCCCAATCTCCTTGAAAGTCTATCGCACAAGCCCGAAGCATATCCTCCAGAATCTGAATAGTCCGCTCACTCTGCCCATCAGTCTGAGGATGAAAAGCTGTACCGAAGTTCAGTTTCGTCCCCAGAGTATCCTGAAAACTGCCCCAAAACCGTGAAGTAAATCTGGGATCTCGATCAGATACAATACTCAACGGTACCCCATGCAATCGGACTATCTCTCGTACATATAATCTCGTCAATGACTCAATCGAATCTGTCTAACAAATAGACATAAAATGAGCTGTCTTTGTCAACCGATCCACAACAACCCAAACCGCATCATGTCTTCGCGGAGTCATAGGTAAACCCATCACAAAATCCATAGTGATATGCTCCCACTTCCATTCAGGTAATGGAAGCGGTTGCAATAATCCAGCAGGTCGTCGATGCTCTGCCTTTACCTGCTGACAGGTAAGACATCGAGTCACAGTCTGTGCCACATCTCTCTTCATGCCACTCCACCAATACTGCCTCCGTAAATCTCGATACATCTTAGTAGCACCAGGATGCATCGCAAATCGTGAGTAATGTGCCTCCTGAAGTATCTCCTCGCGTAACTCAGTATCCTCTGGAACCACTAATCTGCCCCTGAATCTGACTCCACCATCAGTGCCTCTAACCCATCCCTCCATATCCTCAATGTCATCAAATAATGCATCCTCCAACTGTGCATCCAACACCCTCTGTACCAGGGTTGGACGAGCAATCAAACTCTGTAAACTCAGTACATCTCTACGCTCCTCCACATCTAGTCGATACTGACTAAGTGTATCCACCAACCCAAACTCCTGAATAGCCAACCGAGCTGCAATCAATCTCCTACTCAAGGCGTCAGCCACCACGTTGGCCTTGCCTGGATGATACTGTAAGGTAAAATCAAAGTCCTCAAGATACTCCATCCATCTACGCTGTCTTTGGTTTAAATCTCTCTGAGTAAACAAGTACCGAAGACTCTTGTGATCCGAGAATACCTCAAACCTCTCTCCGTAAAGATAATATCTCCACTTCTTAAATACGAACACTACTGCAGCCAACTCCAAATCATGCACAGGATAATTCCTCTCGTGCGGCTTTAACAAACGTGAAGCATACTCAACCACTCCCTCCTGCTGCATCAACACACAACCCAAACCAACTCCTGAAGCATCACAATATACCTGATAACCAATACCCCTGTCGGGTATCACCAACACTGGAGGTGAAGTGAGTCGAGTCTTCAACTCCTGGAAAGCCTGCTCACACACATATGTCCACACAAATGGAGTATCCTTCTGAGTCACCTGTGTCATCGGTGCTGCAATCCGCGAGAATCCCTCAATAAAACGTCGATAGTAACCTGCTAATCCCAGGAAACTGCGAATCTCTCCTACATTTTTCGGTCTCCTCCATGCCACCACTGCCTCTACTTTCGCTGGATCCACCGCTATACCCTCCTGAGAAATCACATGCCCTAAAAATCTCACCTGAGTCACCCAAAATTCACATTTACTCAGCTTGGCATACAATCTATGCTCTCTGAGCGTCCGCAACACAATCTCCAAGTGTCTAATGTGATCCTCCTCAGTGGCTGAATAAACCAATATATCATCAATGAATACAATCACAAACTGATCCAGATACGGTCTAAATACCCTGTGCATCAAATCCATAAACGCTGCAGGAGCATTGGTTAACCCAAATGGCATAACCAAGTACTCATAATGGCCAAACCGTGTGCGAAATGCTGTCTTTGGAATATCCTCCTCTCTAATCCTCAACTGATGGTACCCCGATCTGAGATCAATCTTGGAGTAATAATGACTACCTCTCAACTGATCAAACAAATCATTAATCCTCGGCAATGGATATTTGTTCTTTACAGTCACCCTGTTCAGCTGCCGATAGTCCACACACATACGCATCGTACCATCATTCTTTTTCACAAACAAAACAGGTGCTCCCCAAGGTGAAGTGCTCGGTCTGATAAATCCCAACTTCTGTAAATCTGTCAACTGAGTGTCCAACTCCTTCAGCTCTGCTGGTGCCATCCTATACGGTGATATAGAAATCGAATCTGTACCCGGGTACAACTCAATGACAAAATCAATCTCCCTCTACGGTGGCAACCCCGGTAAATCATCAGGAAAAAACATCCATATAATGCTCCACAACCGGTATAGGGTTCGAAGAATCTCCCCTAGACGCTGAAGTAATCAAACCCGCTATAACACAATCGGTGTACTGAGGATTATCTAGAAAATGTGGACAGGGAAGCAATCTCGTCCCACGAAATCTAACCCTCCCTGTAGGTGTGGTCAGTGTAATCCTCCTCTCAGCACACTCTATAATCGCCTCATACTCAGTCAACCAATCCAATCCAAGAATAACATCAAAATCAGTAAATGGCATCACAAACAGATCTGCTCTAAACTCCTGGTCTGAGAAGCTAAATACACAGTCCCTACAGATACCACTAATCACGGTACCTGGTCCTAGTGGTGAATCAACTATAAATCTCCTCGCCACTCCCGTAATCTCCAAACCCAATGTCTCAGCAAATGATGCAGAAATAAATGAATGAGTAGCACCAGTGTCAAACAAAACACGTGCCCAAGAACTGAATAAGAGAAACCTACCTCCCAAGTGATCTCGCTCTGCTGGAATCACATCAGGCCTAAGTGCATACACTCCACCTCTCTGAACCTGCCGCTGCTGCTGAACTAGTGGCCTACCCCGTCCTGCAGGACCCCTCTGTATCGGAACTGGTGCTGGAGCTGGAGCTCTCTGACCTCCAGATACTGGCGGTGCAAATCCTCCACCCTGTGGACAACCTCTCCTGATATGTCCTGGCAATCCACACTGGAAACATAACAGATTGTTTACCTTAGGACAATCCCAACTCATATGGCCCACCTGACCACAAGCATAACAATGCTGGAACTGCTGATACTGTCTCGTAAACTGACCCTGCTGATCCAATCTCTGCCTCTGCTGACCCTGTCTCTGCCCCTGCTAAACTGGTCTCTGCCACTGCTGAACATGTCTAGGACCCTGCTGTTCCTGCCAGAAAAGCAGTCTCAAACTCTGCCCAGGGCATGCCCTCTCTGCCCCGACTAACTATCATCACCTCCCACCATGTAAAGGCCTCCCCCTCTAGAAACTCAGCAGCTAATAAAGCCCTCCTCTCCTCTGGAATCCGTAAGGAAGTCATCTTCCTGCGTAACTGGCGAACCCACTCCTCTGCTACCACTGGATCTATCACTCCCCTATATACCGGAGGATTTGTCTTTCGTAACTCTGCTAGCTCCTTGATCGACGTATCAATCACCAAAGGAGCTACCAGTGCCTCCACAATCTGTCCTACACCCTCCTGTAACTCACCCAAAGCCAGAACCTGTGCTGGAACCTCAACAGGAGCCTGTAATGCAACTGGGACTAGAGCAGTCATCTGTGTCACAAGTCCTGTAACAGTTTACCCAAGAGCTCGTACCAACTCAGTAACATCCCGAACCTCCTGTCGTAAAGTAGTAACAACAGCCTCTACCCCCTGTGGTGCTAAATATCCCTCCTGATCCTCCCTAATATCATCTAATGGGTCTATATACACTCGCCGCCTGCCGCCACCTCTCCCACGTCTCGCACCCCTGCCACGTCTCGCACCCCTACCTCTCCGTCCTCGCCCCCGCTCTAATGGAGCCACCTCAGGCATACCCACCTCATCTACTCCCTGAGGCTCATCCGCCTCATGTTCTCCTCTACCCCCGTCCATACCCTCACACCCGAGTACTACATGTGTCAACCATATCTGGAAAATATAACACACTTATACATAAATCTAAAGCAGGAAACACCAAAATGTAAAAACTCACCAGGTCAGCCGGGAAGCGCATGATGTGTAGCCAACAAGATAACCTAGGTAACCTAACCACTGTAAGTTTCTAAACCTACAGCTCCGATACCAAACTGTAACAGCCCGACCCACTAAAGCCCAATTACCCCACCAACCATCGAACTTGGCCCATACCAAGCCCAACCTGGCAGTTCCCAATCACCACCAGCCCATACTGGCAGCAATTGGACAATAGTTTAAGGTCCGCAGCGTGTTATATTCTGCACCCAAGACTTACTGTAATACCCTGCTCTGCGTCAGATGAGGCGAGGTGTGGGGGTTACTGTTCTGGATGAAAATACCACATCGGCCAGGGATGGGTCTTGGGTGCAGAATATAACACGCTGCGGACCTTAAACTATTGTCCAATTGCTGCCAGTATGGGCTGGTGGTGATTGGGAACTGCCAGGTTGGGCTTGGTATGGGCCAAGTTCGATGGTTGGTGGGGTAATTGGGCTTTAGTGGGTCGGGCTGTTACAGTATACCTTGAAGTCAGTGGCTAGATTGTCTTTTTAGAGTACATATCACAAATAATATTTATTATTCATTATTAATAAATTCAAGGTAATAAATTTATCAATACACTTCTTTATTATATATACTAGCAATGCGCCTGCGCTTTGATGTGGGTTTATTGATCTCCCAAGTAGTTCAAGAGAAAGGATAATGTTTAATGAGATGGGTTTGGGGCATCCATGATGGGTCAACCCAACCCATCTCCTAACTCAACTGCCATGGGCAATTGAGAGAGACAAGGGAGTTGTAACTCTCCATGGAGGATTACAACCCCCAAGAGGCTGTCTCTTCATTATATTGTCAAAAGAACACAAAAACAAGAGAAGAATAATCTCTCTCAAGTGGAAATATCTCTCAAAGTGTGCAAGGACTGCATTTACTCTGTGGGCACTCCATATATGTGATGTATCTTAGACTAGCATGAATGTTGATCTTAAAATGTTATCAATTATTTAATTTTATTCCTATTTAATGCATGAAATCAATCTCCATTGGTATCGAAGTGTATGTTACATATACGTTGGTCATTATGTATGTTTTAGATTGCATACAAGGTCTTAGAATGAATGTATACAAGTTTGGATGAAATCTGAAAATTTTATAAGCATGTTAAAAATGAAATTTTGAGGGTTCAAAGTATGTAATGGGGGTTTCCAACGATATATTATACGTTAAAATTCACTACAAGAAATTCGCAGAAAACCAACCGCTTTTTTTCAACTGATTATTTTGCTTGGAATTTGCAACCAAGTTTGCAACCGATTTCCAACCGTTTCTCATTATATTAACATTTACCAACCAATAAAATATTGGTTGGAAAATCGGTAGGAAAAACTAATCGATAATGTTCAAATTATGTTCCAATCGATAATTATGGTTGGAAAATCAATTTAATTAATTTTATAAGTAACATATCGAAATTTAATTTGCCAAACGATTTTATCAGTTGGAAACTAATTTCCATTCTTAAAAAATTGAATTTATATGTTTTTCCAACCAAAATGTCAGTTGAAAAATAAAATTAATCTTAATTTAATAGATTTTTGTTTCCAACCGAAATTGTGGTTGGAAACAAAAAATACATTGCAGCTTATAGTATCACTTGCTCGCAAATCTACAAAAAAAACCCTCCCCTTCTCTCTATCATCTCTTATCGCCATCCCATCAACACCTTATTTCGCAGTCTCAAATGGTTGTTGTCACCATTGTTGCCTTCACCAATGCCACCTACCGTCCCTTGCCAAACTAATTTCTATTATTCTCGTAAGATTCATGTATTGGTCTCTTAGCTTCCCTTTGATTTTAGGTTTTATTATTTGAAAACAAAAATTAGCTTCTCCTGGTAAGATTTCTATTCTCTTGATTTTACATTCACCCTTTTCTCAGACCCAACCTTCGACCCCATCACCAATGCCACCCCTATTGCCGCAACTACAACCATCATCACTTGTCGTTGACGCGTCCATCACCGTCTCTTGCCACTGGTAATATTTTCGTCTCTCTTTTAGTAAGCCTCCATCATGTCTTTTATGCCTTTTGATATTCTTCAAGTTTAACTAGTGAACTTAGATTTGTATAGGTTGTTTTGGCTAGGTTTTTTTCACAAATATAGAAAACCTATATATGAAGAGCATGTTAATTAAAGACAACTACAGGAGACTTTAATTAAATATTTGTATAGGTTTTTATATTTTCAAGATTGAATAATCTTTGATTTAGGTTTTAATTTGGTTCCTCATTGCTGTTTGGGGATTTTGCTCTTCATTGGTGTTCTTCAATTTGGTTTGTTGTACTACAAAGGATTCTTTTGGTTCAATTTTTGTAGCCTTTCTTTGGAGACTTACTTTTCATTGATGTTATTCAATTTTGTATGTTGTGCTGTAGGGGGTGTTTTTGGTTCGTCTTTTGTTTAGGGTCATGTGTCCTTCAAGGTCTTTTGTATGTGACGGCTTTTATGACATCTTTGTTTAAGGTCCTACACTCCTATTTCTAATCTAATAAATCATCTAGTTTTATGAAAAATTCTACAAATCGTTATAGGAAGTGTAAATTTTTAGCAAGCAATTTTCATATCTTTTTAACACTATGTTGGAAGGATATTCTTGAGCATCATAACTGGATGTACAATAGGCTTCTTCCAGACCGAAAGAGAGTTACAGATAAATTTTTAAGTGAGACAAAATTAAGGTGTCCATGTTCAAAACACAAAAATTAGAAGTACATAACTCCTGATGAGGTGATGATTGATCTTTATAGAAAAGGGTTCACAACTAATTATGGGTATTGGACTTCACATGGAGAGGAAAAGCCTCAAACAGATGTCGAGGTTGACAGATCTTTACCAGGTTCAAGTAGTGTGCACTTCGATGATGATCAAGAAATGAATAGATATCAGACAATGATTTTCGATGCTATAGGCCTTGATTTTACTACTCAATATGAACAGAATGTTGAGGATGCTCCAAATATGGATGCTCAAAAATTTTATGATATGTTGCATGCATGCCAAAAACAATTGTGGTCTGGATCTAACCACTCTGAGTTGTCAGTCGCTGTTAGGATGTTGAGTATTAAATCTGATTATAATATGCCACGATGTTTTGATGAAGTTGTACAACTCGTGAAAGAGAGAAATCCTCCTAACAATTGCATAACTTCTAATTTTTAATAATCAAAGAAATTAGTCTCTAAACTTGGTCTCATCTCCCAAAAAATAGATTGTTATATTAATGGTTGTTTATTATATTATAGGGAGAATATAAACTTGAGGGAATGCAAGTTTTGTGATTCAACTAGATATAAGCAAAGTGGGAGTAGTAAGAGAAAGTTGAAATATGGGCCTTTTAAAAGGATGCATTACTTACCGCTCATTCATAGACTTAAGAGACTATATGTCTCAATGAGTTCTGCAGGTCACATGAGATAGCACTATGAAAAAAGACTAGAGGAAGGTGTTTTGTGTCACCTATCAGAGATGGAGAACGTTGGAAGCATTTTTGTGTTTTCAATGTTAGGACTCATGTTTCTTCACTTGGTTTTGAGTTTAATACTCGGTCAGAGACGAAATGAAATGGAAGAGCTGAGTTGGCAGCTCGTCTGGAGTCATTGCAGCAGGAAAATATCTGATACAAACGTTTGCACTCCACGACGATGAAGAAGCTTAATAAAACAAACAAAATGGTTAGTTTTATTTTCAAGCAAATGAATGTCAAACCTGTTCAGGGGGCTTCTACTTCATCTCAACTGCCACTTGATGTACTCAAAATATTGTGATACATATGAAATGTTATTTCATTACATTAATCTTAGTGATTATGAATGATGAGTACTAATTATGTGAGGGTTCAATAAAGTTTTTGTAACTTTTTTTTGAAGAACCAATATTTTACATAATTAATTATGTGGTAGTTGGCAGCATGGAGAAAGATGACGAGGGCATTGTGGTGAGGATTCATATGATTAGATGCTTCTTCATTGACGAAAGGGATAGTTTGGTTTGAAGATGTTGAAATTGGTCACCCCATCATGGCTCCTGAGTTTACAGCTTCTCTAGAATGTCACCTACTAGTAGAGTGGGAGACTTCGTTGATCTTGGAGCCCCCAATAATCATGCGTATCAATTTTGTCTAGCTTAGGGGAGATTTCTCTCGCTCATCTTTCCTTTTGAAGGTGGCCTTTCTCTTTTCTATCAACAAATCCTTAAAATACCCCTTTTAAGGAGCTCGACTACCTCGTACCGCAACACGATACAGGCTTTGGCCAAAACTCTTCATTAGTGGTCGTTTGTTGTTAGACGTCGATATTGATGATCGGGTGTTGTTGGTTGGAACTTCTGCTAGATTAATTAATAACCAACAAAGAAGGATTGGTCGGACTGGAGTATTCTCCTAGAGTATATTTCCCGTAGGGTTGCATTGGGTTGACGTCATTTCTAAGCTAGGCCTAATAATATCTGGAAATAAGATGTACTAGTGAGGGTTTGGGTAACAGGTGTTTCGAGTTTTTTCAGAGTAATGGACTTACCTTCTTTAGAAAGAAGGTGGAGTATTTATAATTAAGATAAGGACCTTAATAGATGGCGTGAGTGATGTGACAGAGTTTCGATGTTTATGTCGGAGAAAATAGAATTGCGGAAAGGATGTGTTAAGTGAAAAGTTTGACAAGAGTGGCTCTAGTTAAGAATAATCCTGGAATTAAGGCTTATCGTCATAGATGGGACAGGTGCAAGTTCCAAGGTGACCCATCGTTAGAGGAAAGACGAGCACAAGTCCCAAGAGATAGGCTTAAGGTGCTCGATGGGATAGATATACAACCAAAGGCCGACTGTTGATTGGCTGGATGTGAAGTCAAGGAGAAGGAGTTCGAGGCAACTACAAACTCGTAGATAAGAAGGTTGAAGCAAGTGGTGATGTGGTAGGAGTGTGCTATTTTCAGGCAGTCGACCCATGCACATACAAATTTTGTGATTGCTACTCAAATAGGCGCGAAATGAGCAGTTGTCGCAACCGGGGTCACGACGGGGACCGGCGATGAAAGGAGGATGAAAAAATGTTTAGAGTCGCTACCAATTGATTTAAGTGCAATTGGACACTAAAAATGGTCTACGAACCAGAGAATAGGTAAGGGGGTCTATTGAGTGTGGGGAATGTGTTAGGCACCCCACAACTCCCTAAACGGTTACCTAGATTGATCTATGTGCTTTTTCTTGAAAAGGTATTTGTCCAATATAAATGATATTTTGATTTGAAAAGATAACATAATTAAAGCATAGGCAGGAGCTGAATGTCATCAAGTGCTCCTCCTAATTAACTTCAATTTAGTTACCATTATAATGATACCTTAATTTGAAGAGATAACATAATTAAAGCCTAGACAGGAGCTGAATGTCATCAAGTCCTCCTCCTAATGAACTTTAATTTGATTATCTAATAAATTAATTTATCATTGTGTTTAGAAATACGAATGACACTTTAATTTGAAAAGATAACATAATTAAAGCCTAGGCAGGAGCTGAATGTCATCAAGTCCTCCTCCTAATGAACTTTAATTTAGGTATCTAATAAATTAATTTATCATTTTTTTTTGTTTAAATAAGGATAACACAATTAAAGTCTAAGCAGGAGCTGAATGTCATCAAGTCCTCCTCCTAATTAACTTCAATTTAGTTACCATTATAATGATACCTTAATTTGAAGAGATAACATAATTAAAGCCTAGGCAGGAGCTGAATGTCATCAAGTCCTCCTCCTAATGAACTTTAATTTGAGTATCTAATAAATTAATTTATCATTGTGTTTAGAAATACAAATAACACTTTAATTTGAAAAGATAACATAATTAAAGCCTAGGCAGGAGTTGAATGTCATCAAGTCCTCCTCCTAATGAACTTTAATTTAAGTATCTAATAAATTAATTTATCATTTGTTTTTTTTTTGTTTAAATAAGGATAACACAATTAAAATCTAGGCAGGAGCTGAATGTCATCAAGTCCTCCTCCTAATTGACTTTAATGTAGTATCCATTAATTTGTTTATGTGAAAATTTAATAAAAAGTGATTATTGAATTGATGAATTGGCAAAACTAAACCCCAAACATGCATGCTAATCATGTTAGACATAAATAAAACTAAAATACATTATTCTACACTACTTTTCATTATTTTCACTACCCTATTTCATGGCCTACATTTACAAGAATAGACATGCAAAATAAAAATGGGATAAAAAAAATATATACAAATAATGAAATATAAAGATAAAAATACAAATATAAATATGGCCCATGGAGCCCGTTAATTGCTCAAACCCGGTCCAAACTCCAAATGAACTCTCCGGCCCCAAACGAAATCAAGTCCGGCCCAAGTTGAATCAAGCCCGGTCCACATTCAAAAATCAACAAGAGAAAGGGTCAAAAACTAATGTCCACATGCTAATCCAAACTCAAATTAATGTCAAATTCATACTAGGAGATTCATCCACATAAACCTTAGAGATGCATAAACCCCTACAATCTTAATCTAAAAACATGATTTTTCAAGGCTGATCATATAAACATGTATACGCTCAAACAAATACATAAGACCAAATCCATCAAAACACACTTTTAAACACATAGAATCCTTCAAAATGCGTAGAACCAATCACCCAATTGCAACCAGACCAACCCAAACACACGGTATCTACACATGTACATACACTGACAAATGCATATCTACACATACAACATATATACACACACATACACCATATGTAGATATAATATGCACTCAGACACGATATATATATATATATACGCACCACACATACACGCACACACACGGCCTATAATATATACACACACCATATATATACATATATAAACATATGGACACAAACGAACCCATATATATATATACATACACACCATATAAACATGTACATGATAGACCCATATCCATATATAAACACATATACAACAGTTGCATATAGATATACATATTGAGCATATGAACAAGCAAACGTTTGCGCAGACTAGATTTTTATTCAATTCCTACATGCACCCGTAACCCACATACAGGCATCAACCTTCGTATATTGGACAAACTAAATCAAGTATTTAAACAAATATTACCACAGTGAACAATATGTTTAAACCGGACATCAACAACAAAGAACAAACAAGCATCCTTCAAATCCAAAACATATTATAGATCATACACATTGGGATAGAACCAGGAGAAACATATCCGAAAACTTTGCAAAACCACAATCATGAAACCGAACCAAGGGTATTGAAACAGGGTCCTATATGACATGATTAACACTGGTATGGGTCAAAGAAACGAGTCTGGCTTAAGCATGGAGGCAGGGAGCAACGCATGGGTTTAGCAAATAGATACCCACAAAAATTGCAGAGATTGAAGCGCACACAAGAAAGAAAATCAGAACTAAAGATGAAAGTGTGTGTGAATCATCACCTTTTCGACCCCAAGCTAGAAGAGACAGGATCCTTTTCTTCTCCTTACTGTTTCTCTCGGACTCCAACTACTCTGCCTTCCTACCCGTTTTCTTGCTTCTCTCTTGCACTCCCGTCTTTCTTTTCTCTCTTCTGCGGCTCGCTCTCTCTCCCAATTGTGCGGCTCCTTCTTCAATTGTCCCCCCCTCACAATTTCTTTTTTTTCCCTCTATATCCTGGCTGCCTTCTTCCCCCTCTTCCTCTTCTTTTCCTCCTTTTCCCTTTTTTATGCCGGCTGCCCTCCTATTGTTGGCCCCCTTTTTTTTTAATATCCGCCACCTTCCCCTTTTTCTCCTCTTTTTTTTTTCCTTTTCTCCCTTTTCTCCTCTCTTTTCCTCTTTTTCCCTTTTTCCTCTTTTATGCCGGCTGCCTTCTTCCCCTTTTCTTCTTCTTTTCCTCCTTTTCCCTTTTTTATGCCACCCATCCCTCCTATTGTTGGCCCCTCTTTTTTTTTTTAATGTCTGCCACCTTCCCCTGTCTCTCTCACACTTTTGTTTTTGTTTTTGTTTTTTTTTTGGACCGAACGAAAACTGGGTACTACAACTGCCCCCCTTTGTATGTCTTTTATGAAATAAAAGGCAAACAAAGGTGTAGTCAACCGAGTTTCGTACGGGAACTGAAATGCGCGGGATCACTGTGGCCATTCCCGGCTTGGCCGAATGTTGGTGCAGAAAAATAAAGGGCACGGGATCACGAGGCCATTCCCGGCTTGGCCCAATGTTTGTGCAAGAAAAATAAAGGGCAAGGGATCACGAGGCCATTCCCGGCTTGGCCAAATGTTTGTGTAGAAAAATAAAGGGCACGGGATCACAAGGCCATTCCCGGCTTGGCCAAATGTTTGTGCAGAAAAATAAAGGGCACGGGATCACAAGGCCATTCCCGGCTTGGCCAAATGTTGGTGCAGAAAAATAAAGGGCACGGGATCACGAGGCCATTCCCGGCTTGGCCAAATGTTTGTTTGAATTTATGCAAGAAAGTATCCATGAGTGTATGAATGCATGAAGAAAATTGTATTTTCTTTTATTTTTCTTATTTTGAAAATTTGATTTTGGTTAATTGTCGTAAGCACCATCACCCCTATCATCCTACAATCATCCATCATGAGAAGACTGCATCTTTTGATTCCATCCTATCTTCAATCTGCCATGTTACGCTTATTCTTGTATCTTTCATTCTCTTTTTGTCTGGTCTTTCCATCGATTTACTGCTTCCATCTGATTTCCATCAAATTCGACATACCTTTAACGCCAAACAAAAGCTTTTCGGCTCCAAAATCTCTCGGGCCCCACTATGTCTTTTAACGCCATTTAATTTCTTTTAACTCCTTTCCAGTTAAGAACACCACAATCTCTCCGGCTCCACCACGCCTTTTAGCACCATTTAATTTCTTTTAGCTCCTTTACAGTCAAGAACACCAAAATCTCACAGGTTCCTGCTAAGAACAATGTCCTAATGCACTTGTCATGATTCTTTTATTACTTTACTCAACTTCCAAATAAATTCAATAGTATGGCAATGCTTGTACTACATGAGATTTCTGAAGGCAAGATATACAAGCAATAAAATTCGTGAAGAACACAAACAATGAATGAGGAATTCAGAAATGAATTGAATGACCTCAGAGAGTTTTATTTAGAATAGATAGATAACAGGAGAGATTGATCAAGTATATATATGATTCAAGAGGGTTAGAAATAAAGGAAATAGCAGAAATTTTTACGGGATATAAAATGAGATAACTTTGATTCCGCACAAAACTGCCCCAGTTTTGTGTGCCCCCATTTTACAATTATTGAATCCGACTACTTCGATATCAATCGTCTCTTTCGTAGCCTCATCATGCATACCCCTGAACATAACCAATTCACCTTTGTACAGCCTCGCTATCTGTCATTCATTGTATTTCCTCATATTCATCTCAAATCCTTGAAAGGCCTCTGCCTCATTCCCCTTAGTTGCTTTCACCACACCTTTCTGATCTCAATATTATTTGAAGCTCCCATGAAGGGTTTTCACTATAGTAGAGACTTTTCTCTTTTCCCTAATTTTTGCCTGAAGCGCCCACGAGGGGTTTTCACTCCAGCGGGATTTTTATGGCTCTAATTTTTGCCTAGACCGCCCTTTCGGGTTTTTAATCTAGCGAGCTTTTTTACTCTAATTTTTGCCTAGATCGCCCTTTCGGGTTTTCAATCTAGCGAGTTTTTTTTTTTTGCTATGGGTAATACTTTTTGATGGCGTCTGCATTCACCGGATTAGGCAATTCTTCTCCATCCATTCTTGTCAAAATTAATGCTCCTCCTTCAAAAGCTTTTTTCACCACATATGGTCCCTCATAATTCGGTGTCCACTTCCCTCGGTGATCCTTTTGAGGTGGCAAAATCATCTTCAACACTAACTCTCCCTCCCTGAAACTGCGAGGCCGAACTTTCTTATTATGTGCTTTCATCAATCTTCTTTGATACAATTGCCCTTTACAAATTGCTCGTAATATTCGTTCTTCAATCAAATTCAACTGTTCATATCGCATTCGAGTCCATTCTGATTCTTCCAATCCTGCCTCCAGAACTACTCGAAGGGATGGAATCTCCACTTCGATAGGTAAAACTGCTTCCATACCATACACCAAGGAGAAAGGAGTCTCCCCGGTAGATGTGCGTATTGATGTTCGATAACCATATAAAGCAAAAGAGAGCTTTTCATGCCAATCTTTGTAATTCTCTGTCATCTTCCCGATGATCTTCTTGATATTCTTATTCGCCGCTTCGACAGCCCCATTCATCTTTGGACGGTATGGAGATGAATTATGGTGACTAATTTTGAACTGGTCACAAAAATCCTTCACCATTTTGCTATTGAAATTCGTGCCATTATCAGTGATAATTCTTCCTGGGACTCCATATCGACAAACAATCTCTTTTCTCAAGAACCGAACAACCACACTACTTGTCACATTAGAATACGAAGCAGCCTCCACCCATTTAGTAAAATAATCAATAGCAACCAAAATGAAACGATGCCCATTAGAAGCCTTCGGCTCAATCGGACCGATGACATCTAATCCCCACATCGAGAAAGGCCATGGTGATGTCAACACATGTAATGGATTAACGGGAACATGTGTCCTGTCTGCATAAATCTGGCATTTGTGGCATCTGTTTGCATAACTTATGCAATCCCTCTCCATGGTTAACCAATAATACCCTGCACGTATAATCTTCCGTGCCATTGCATATCCACTGGAATGAGTCCCACATATTCCTTCATGAATTTCTTCCATAATTAGTTCAGCCTCCGCCATATCAGCACAACGCAAGAAAACTATCCCATCATTCCTTTTATAAAGAACATTTCCACTCAAGAAGAAAGATCCCGTCAATCTCCTGATGGTGCGCTTATCATTCTCTGATGCCGCTGATGGATATTCTTTCTTTTCAATGTACTGTTGGATATCATGATACCACGGTTTACCATCAGGCTCTCCCTCCAAATTTGAACAATAACCTCGAACTTCTTGTTTCTCAATTTTAATTAGCTGCACTTCCCCTTTTGGGTCTACATCAAACATTGCCGCCAAAGTTACCAAAGCATCTGCTATTTGATTTTCTTCCCTGGGGATATGATCAAACTCAACCCGATCAAAAAACTTGACTAACTTTTTGATATGTTGGTAATATGGAATGAGCTTGTCATTTTTAGTTTCCCACTCATCATTCAATTGCCTAACCACCAACTGTGAGTCACCATAGACCTGTAGCCTCCTAATCCCCATATCAATAGCAGCTTGAATTCCCATCGTACAAGCTTCATACTCAGCCACATTGTTAGTACATTCGAAATACAACTTAGCTATAAACGGGATAATATTCTCATCAGGTGATATTAACACTGCACCAATTCCACATCCCATGATATTAGAAGCCCCATCGAACAACATAGTCCATTTTGCCAAATCCTTCTGACTCCCCTCTTCTATCGACACAATCATGACATCAATATCTGGAAACTTCAAATCCATAGACTGAGTATCATCAATTGCTCCATATGCCAAATAATCTGCTATTGCACCCCCTTTGACTGCCTTCTGCGTGACATACAAAATATCATATTCTGATAACAACATCTGTCATTTAGCTATCCTCCCTGAAAGAGAAGGTTTCTCAAAAATGTATTTGATAGGATCCATCCTGGAAATCAACCACGTCGTATGATAAAGCATGTACTGTCTAAGTTGATGTGCAGCCCAAACCAAAGAGCAACAAGTCTTCTCCAACATCGAATAATTTGCTTCACAACTAGTAAACTTCTTGCTTAAGTAATAAATGGCATGCTCTATTCTTCCCGATGAATCATGTTGTCCAAGCACACATCCCATCGAACTATCTGAGACAGTCAAATAGAAGATAAGCGGTCTGCCAGCCACAGGAGGCATCAACACCGGAGGACTTTTCAAGTATTGCTTGATCTTTTCGAATGCAATCTGACAATCTTCGTTCCACTCAGTAGAGTTACTCTTACGCAACAATTTAAAGATAGGTTCACAAGTAGGCGTCAACTGTGAAATGAATCTGGCAATGTAATTCAACCTTCCCAAGAAACCCCTAACTTCCTTTTCTGTCCGAGGGGGTGGCATCTCCAAGATCGCCTTCACTTTATCAGGATCTACCTCAATTCCTTTCCTGCTTACAATAAAACCTAACAACTTCCCCGAGGTTGCCCCAAATGTGCACTTAGCTGGATTCAACTTCAACTGATGCCTCCTTAATCGATCAAACAACTTCTGGAGATTCACAATATGCTCTTCACCTTCTTTAGATTTTGCTATCATATCATCGACATACACTTCAACTTCTCTATGCATCATGTCATGAAACAAAGTGACCATGGCTCGTTGATAAGTAGCACCGGCATTCTTCAGACTAAACGGCATGACTTTATAGCAGAAGGTTCCCCAGAGGGTAATAAAAGTCGTTTTCTCACGATCCTCTGGTGCCATCTTGATCTGATTGTAACCCGAAAATCCATCCATGAAAGAGAAAGTTGAATGTCTAGCTGTATTATCCACTAAAACATCAATATGGGGAAGTGGAAAATTATCCTTCGGGCTTGCACGATTGAGATCTCTATAATCGACACACATCCGCACTTTTCCATCCTTCTTGGGAACAGGTACAATATTTACCACCCATTCAGGGTATCTAGCCACTGCTAAAAAACCAGCATCGAACTGCTTCTTCACTTCATCTCTTATCTTCAAAAGCATATCTGCTTTTAATCTACTTAGCTTTTGTTTCACTGGGGTACATTCTGGAATCAATGGCAACTTGTGAACAACAATACTTGTATCAAGACCGGGCATGTCCTGATAAGACCATGCAAAGACATCCTGGTAATTATGCAATAAATCTATCAACTTCTTCTTGCTTTCTCCTTCAAAGGCAGCTCCTACCTTAACCTCCTTTTTCTCCGTTTCAGTTCCCAAATTAACAACTTCAGTTATCTCTTGGTGCGGCTTTATTAGTTTCTCTTCTTGATTGACTTGTCTTAACATTTCAGGTAAAATCTCAATTTCTTCCTCTATTTCATAGTCAGATTCAACATTGCTAATGGGTGCATCAAAATCTGGTTCATTAAGTTCGTCATCTTCGTTATCATCATTTTCAATCCTGTGAAAGAAATGAATAAAAATGGTTTTGAGAATGGAGAACAAAAACTCAAATGGGAATGAAGAAACATGAATATGGATGACTGTCAAAAGATTTTCATTTCATGGAAAAGGGAATATGTACAAAGATTGAACATGCAATCGCCATACTATAAGATTTATTGAAAGCAAAGTAAAGCGTGCTCATTACAAAAGACCCAAACGAAGGTCGTGAGCTGGGCCCACGATGGTAGTGCACTCGGGATTACTCTTGCAGGTTCTTGAGAGATACTGGGAGCTCCAGACAGGTCCAGTTGCCTAATTTGAAATTTGAAGGACGTGAGATGACAAAGCAAGGTCTAGCAGTCGCACTCTGTTCCTCTTCCATCACAGCTACTTGGAACTCTTCAAACTGAACACATATATTTGCCAAAATTGCCCCAGTTTTATCTGTCGAGTTTCCAAATGGCAGTTTTCCAAAAACTGCCCCAGTATCAGCCAAATTTATCTTGTTCTGCATCCCTCCATACACAAAACTGTCATAAAGCCAAGGAATCGGTTTCTTTTCAGCTTCCAGCTCCTTTCCTTCCAAACGAGCAAACCTCTTTGCCTGCTTTTTTGCTTGTGCACGGTTCCTGTCAACCCTAGTTGGCTTATAACCCAAACCCCAACGTTCTGGATGTTTCACCATTTCTACTGGCTTCTTAATTCCTTGTCGATTCTTACCAAGTCCTTCTCCCAGGCGAAACCCTTTTTTCAACATAAATTTTACTACATTCTTCGTAACCTTGGATACTTGTGGCTTTAAGGGAGAAAGTCCTTCCTTCACATAGCTAGCACTAGCAATTTCAAAAGATTGGAATGAACTCTCAATCCCTTCTGTCGGAGCATCAATAGGAGAATTACTAGACAAACTAGCAACCATCCATTCTGACTGGCCCTTTACTATATAAACCCTTCCATCATGAACAAACTTGAGCATCTGATGCAATGATGAGGGAACGGCTCCTGCAGTGTGAATCCAAGGTCGTCCCAACAGGCAACTGTAGGTTGGTGAGATATCCATTACCACAAATGGTACATTGAAAGTTACGCTTGCAACCTGTAAAGGTATTTCAATTTCTCCCATAATCTCTCTACGTGTTCTGTCGAATGCCCTTACTACCATCGGCACTGGTCTTAAATAAGATCTGTCAATCGACAGCTTTTCAAAAGTCTCCTTTGGTAAAATATTGAGCGATGACCCATTATCCACCAAAATACTTGCTAATTCCTTTCCACGACACATGGCTGAAATATGCAAAGCTTTGTTGTGCCCCATCCCTTCAGGCGGAATATCATCCTCAGTAAAAGACAACAGATGGGACACCAACACATTTCCCACAATGCCATTAAAAGAGTCTGTAGGAATCTTGTCTGATACATACGCCTGATTTAACATTCTCATCAAGACTTGTCGATGCGGTTCAGAACTCATTATCAACTCCAAGATCGAAATCTTTGCAGGGGTTTTCTTCAATTGATCCACTATCATGTACTCACTCTGTCGAATAATTTTCAGGAACTCCTGGACTTCCACATCAGTTACAACTTTCTTTTTCTCCTCTGGGCGTACAAAAAGACCTTCTTCTGGAATAGAACCTGATCCTTCAACTTTAGGTATTGCTTTCCCTTTTCTTTTACGTTCAGCTTCAAGATCCACTACCGGATTCTCTTCTGGCTCATTTCTCATGTAACATCTCCCACTCCGGGTAACTCCACTAACACCAGAAATATTATCTACCATTTCTCCTTGCTTTCCTCTAACTTCAGCCTCATAATTCCATGACACAGCCTTGTCATTCTTGTACAAAGGATCTATCGTTGGTTTGAGTGGCCTAACTGGTGGCGCATCTTCCACATAATAATGCAAGACAAATTGCGGAGCGTGATGCGGCCTAGGCCCTTGATAATATCCTCCTATGACACTGACTTCATTTAATTGGCCTTTCACCTCAAAATTTATTATCTTCAAATCCATCAACTCTTGTACCTTCTCCTGAAAGCCACAACAATTCTCAATAGCATGTCCCCTTTGTCCTCTATGGAACTCACAAATATTCATGTCATCAAAAAGTCCACGTTGAATGGGTGTATCCACTGCCACTTCCTCAACTAATCCTTCTTTCCTCAACACCAGAAACAACTGGCCCAACGACATTGCAATCTCTGATACCCATCTTTTTGTAGCACAAAATTCTTCAATGGCATTCACCCCCTCCTTCTCATGATTAGGCAATGGATTGTTGTTGACATTTGGTTTATTGATTGCACTAAGATCCAGCCATTTCGCCTCAATCATCCCCTGGACTATCCTTTTGAATTGTAAACAACCTTCAGTTGAGTGCCCGGGTGTTCCTCCATGATATAAGCATGTGGCATTAGGATCATACCAATGGGGATATGGAGGTTGGTGCACCCGTCCCGGAACAGGAGCCACTGCTCCTTGCGCTTGAAGTTTTGTGAAACATTCAGCATAGGTTATGGGCAAAGGATCGAAATGCTCAACGGGTCTTCTGGGTCTTTGGTTTTGGAAATTTGGACGAGGGTTTTGGTAAGTGTTTGGGTTTTGAAAATTTTGGTAAGTGTTTGGGTTTTGGAAGTTTTGGTAAGTGTTTGGGTTTTGCGAGTATTGATTGGGTGATGGTGCATTGAATCGGGGTGGATAAGGATTTTGGGTGTGGGTATGATTATAGTAGGCTCCTGGGCTTGACATCCTTGGGGCATTGCTTCTAGGGCGATAATCTGAAGTAGGCACACCATAAACAGCTGGATTTGAATCAAAATTCATAGAATGCACTTCAGCCTTCTTGCCTTTACTTGCTTTAGCTGGGTCTGATTTATCATGGGTGGGATAATGCAGAGTACCTCTCTTCATGCATCGTTCAACTCGCTCCCCTGCTTGTATCATATCAGCTAAGTTACTATGACCGCCTCCCGCTAGATTGGAAGTATAAGGCTCCTGGAGAGCATCAATGAAAGCGTTCAACAAATCCTTTTCTGAAAGGAATGGAATTATTTGGGCTGCTAAATCCCTCCATCGATGGGCAAATTCCCTAAAGCTTTCCCCACTCTTCATTGTTGTGTTCTGCAAATCGTAAATGGTAGGGATCTTCTCTTCGTTATGCTTATACTGCTTCATACACATTTCAGCCAAATCCTCCCACGAGACTACTGACGAAGGATTAAGGGTATTGAACCACCTTTGAGCTGCCCCAGTCAGACTATCTTGGAAATAATGCATCAACACTTTCTCATCACTTGCATATGGCTGCATACGCCGACAATACATCGTTAAATGATCCAAAGGGACTCCAGTGCCATCAAACAAACTGAATTTTGGTAGTACAAAGTCCTGTGGAACATTCAAATTCTTCACCAAGCATAAATTGGCTGGGTTCAGCATCCCTGAAGCATTGAAACCCTCCATAGCTCTTAATCTCTTTTCTAACTTCTTGATGGCATCCATTGAGCTACTTTCTTCGTACTGAACTCCCTCAGTCACTACTCCGCCAATAAGAGTTCCCGCAGTATCAGCATCGATTGGGAAAAGATTGTTCTGCATATGAGGATCAACTTGATGAATGTAAGCTGGATTCTGAGTCGTTGCCTGTTGAGAAACATATTGATGCTGGTGCAAACCAGGCAAAGATTGGTTACGCGTAGGAGTGAACCCGGGTGGGTAAACTAGTACTTCTTGGTGCAAATGATTCTCAGGAACCTCTGGTGTTTCAGAATTTTCAGCTACTCCCTTTCCTTTCATCAGCAACGCCATATTCTTCATCAATAAGGCCATCTGCTCTTTCAATTCAGCTATATCCTGATTCTGACTATGCTCACCCATTTCCTGTTCCATATTCTCAATAATTCTTGATTGTAGGCGAGTCTGATAGGGGTGTCGATGGTGCTTTTTGGACGCTATGATTATTTATGATTTTCTGTGCATTTTGAAAACAATGACATTAGTCCTCATTTATTTTATTTTAAGAACATGCATGCATGTGGGTATTATTTGTGCAAATCCTAAGTACTCCTTACAATTAACAAGATGATTTAAAAAACTGATCTATTATATGTGCAATAGTTATGTATATGTATGGATGATTAATGCGTGTGCAAGCATATATGGACAAGTATGGATAATTAACAGGCATGCACATGGGTACAACCTAGGCTAACATATACATGACAAATGTATAGACATGTGTGGTTCAATAAATGTGTATATACAAGTGTAATCTAACTAATGCATTAAGTACATATGAATATGTAAATAAGGGATAAAGATACATGGCATATAAATGTACAAGAATATAACATAATATAAGCATGTGAAATAAATAGTTAGGGATAGGAAGGCCCCCTTTGTTCCTAAAATGGGTAATACCGCCTAAAAATTTCTGAAGGTCTAGAACCATGGCTACAGTTTATCTATGGTGCATATGGGTGGTTTAACTAACTAATCAAGAGGTCTCTGGATCAGGTGGCTTTTGCTCCATTGGATCACAAAAGCCCATCCCTTAATGTCATAAGAGGACGTCAATCCAGGAAGATGTCTTCCCCCACCCATACAGGGAAATGAATCCCATGAAAGTGGTAGGTCAACCTTCACTAATCACTAAGTAACCCGGGTATAGGGTTTTGTGTGTGAAGTGATAAGTGAATATGTGTGTGGGGGCATACAAACCAATATCCCTAACATTTAAATTCCACAAAGCCCATTTCTGATGAAGATATCTACAACATTGAACAAATCCATCAAATTCTTCAAATTTAATATACAAATTGGAACTAATATAAAAACTATACAAGAAAAGCACAAAAATCAATCATACAGGCTCAACCCCTTGGTATAAAAACCAATGTCCCCAGCAGAGTCGCCAGTTGTCGCAACCGAGGTCACGACGGGGACCGGCGATGAAAGGAGGATGAAAAAATGTTTAGAGTCGCCACCAATTGATTTAAGCGCAATTGGACACTAAAAATGGTCTACGAACCAGAGAATAGGTAAGGGGGTCTATTGAGTGTGGGGAAGGTGTTAGGCACCCCACAACTCCCTAAAAGGTTACCTAGATTGATCTATATGCTTTTTCTTGAAAAGGTATTTGTCCAATATAAATGATATTTTGATTTGAAAAGATAACATAATTAAAGCATAGGCAGGAGCTGAATGTCATCAAGTCCTCCTCCTAATTAACTTCAATTTAGTTACCATTATAATGATACCTTAATTTGAAGAGATAACATAATTAAAGCCTAGGCAGGAGCTGAATGTCATCAAGTCCTCCTCCTAATGAACTGTAATTTGATTATCTAATAAATTAATTTATCATTGTGTTTAGAAATACAAATGACACTTTAATTTGAAAAGATAACATAATTAAAGCCTAGGCAGGAGCTGAATGTCATCAAGTCCTCCTCCTAATGAACTTTAATTTAGGTATCTAATAAATTAATTTATCATTTGTTTTTTTTTTGTTTAAATAAGGATAACACAATTAAAGTCTAGGCAGGAGCTGAATGTCATCAAGTTCTCCTCCTAATTAACTTCAATTTAGTTACCATTATAATGATACCTTAATTTGAAGAGATAACATAATTAAAGCCTAGGCAGGAGCTGAATGTCATCAAGTCCTCCTCCTAATGAACTTTAATTTAGGTATCTAATAAATTAATTTATCATTTGTTTTTTTTTGTTTAAATAAGGATAACACAATTAAAGTCTAGGCAGGAGCTGAATGTCATCGAGTCCTCCTCCTAATTGACTTTAATGTAGTATCCATTAATTTGTTTATGTGAAAATTTAATAAAAACGTGATTATTGAATTGATGAATTGTCAAAACTAAACCCCAAACATGCATGCTAATCATGTTAGAAATAAATAAAACTAAAATACACTATTCTACACTACTTTTCATTATTTTCACTACCCTATTACATGGCCTACATTTACAAGAATAGACATGCAAAATAAAAATGGGATACAAAAAAATATATACAAATAATGACATATAAAGATAAAAATACAAATATAAATATGGCCCATGGAGCCCGTTAATTGCTCAAACCCGGTCCAAACTCCAAATGAACTCTCCGGCCCCAAACGAAATCAAGTCCGGCCCAAGTTGAATCAAGCCCGGTCCACATTCAAAAATCAACAAGAGAAAGGGTCAAAAACTAATGTCCACATGCTAATCCAAACTCAAATTAATGTCAAATTCATACTAGGAGATTCATCCACATAAACCTTAGAGATGCATAAACCCCCACAATCTTAATCTAAAAACATGATTTTTCAAGGCTGATCATATAAACATGTATACGCTCAAACAAATACATAAGACCAAATCCATCAGACCAAATCCATCAAAACACACTTTTAAACACATAGAATCCTTCAAAATGCGTAGAACCAATCACCCAATTGCAACCAGACCAACCCAAACACACGGTATCTACACATGTACATACACTGACAAATGCATATCTACACACACAACATATATACACACACATACACCATATATAGATATAATATGCACTCAGACACGATATATATATATATATATACGCACCACACATACACGCACACACACGGCCTATAATATATACACACACCATATATATACATATATAAACATATGGACACAAACGAACCCATATATATATATACATACACACCATATAAACATGTACATGATAGACCCATATCCATATATAAACACATATACAACAGTTGCATATAGATATACATATTGAGCATATGAACAAGCAAACGTTTGCGCAGACCAGATTTTTATTCAATTCCTACATGCACCCATAACCCACATACAGGCATCAACCTTCGTATATTGGACAAACTAAATCAAGTATTTAAACAAATATTACCACAGTGAACAATATGTTTAAACCGGACATCAACAACAAAGAACAAACAAGTATCCTTCAAATCCAAAACATATTATAGATCATACACATTGGGATAGAACCAGGAGAAACATATCCGAAAACTTTGCAAAACCATAATCATGAAACCGAACCAAGGGTATTGAAACAGGGTCCTGTATGACATGATTAACACTGGTATGGGTCAAAGAAACGAGTCTGGCTTAAGCATGGAGGCAGGGAGCAACGCATGGGTTTAGCAAATAGATACCCACAAAAATTACAGAGATTGAAGCGCACACAAGAACGAAAATCAGAACTAAAGATGAAAGTGTGTGTGAATCATCACCTTTTCGACCCCAAGCTAGAAGAGACAGGATCCTTTTCTTCTCCTTACTGTTTCTCTCGGACTCCAACTACTCTGCCTTCCTACCCGTTTTCTTGCTTCTCTCTTGCACTCCCGTCTTTCTTTTCTCTCTTCTGCGGCTCGCTCTCTCTCCCAATTGTGCGGCTCCTTCTTCAATTGTCCCCCCCCTCACAATTTCTTTTTTTTTCCTCTATATCCTGGCTGCCTTCTTCCCCCTCTTCCTCTTCTTTTCCTCCTTTTCCCTTTTTTATGCCGGCTACCCTCCTATTGTTGGCCCCCTTTTTTTTTAATATCCGCCACCTTCCCCTTTTTCTCCTCTTTTTTTTTTTTTTCCTTTTCTCCCTTTTCTCCTCTCTTTTCCTCTTTTTCCCTTTTTCCTCTTTTATGCCGGCTGCCTTCTTCCCCTTTTCTTCTTCTTTTCCTCCTTTTCCCTTTTTTATGCCACCCATCCCTCCTATTGTTGGCCCCTCTTTTTTTTTAATGTCTGCCACCTTCCCCTGTCTCTCTCACACTTTTGTTTTTGTTTTTGTTGTTTGTTTTTTTTTGGACGGGACGAAAACCGGGTACTGCAGCTGTCATACCTGAAATGCGCTGAGGGGTCAGATAAAGGTTGGATCTATGCAGATAATTTTAAGGCCTGTTGGTCAAATTAATTTAGGGACAAGTAACGATAAAGCCTATGTACTTTTCAAAATGGGCCAACTAAGCCCCTCAAATTTTTTTCGTTCTACTTTGAACAGTGGATCACGTTAGCCCTTCTGACCATTTTCCATGAAATGTTGGCTGACATTGCAGTTAGTGAATGACATGTAATTTTTAATTTTTTTTATATTCCATGTGTAATCCAGCTTGTCATTGATGAATTAATTGATGACACGTGGCATTTAATTTTACCTGATTAAGTTCATATATGGATGAGATAAATTATGGAAGCTTTATGAAATAGATATATTTTGGAGCCCTTATACTTTCATAAATGGGGCAAATAAGCCCTTAGAGTTTTAAAAAATGAGTCAATTGGCCCCTTATTTCAATCAGTTCTAGAATGCCATGTAATCCAAATAACTCAAAAGAAAACTCAGTAGATAACACAAAGTCATTCAATTATAGTTCAAAAACAAAATAGTACAAATTCAACATAACATGCAATAACACACATAATACTACAAATCCCCACAAGTTTCAATACAAATTTAACATAAAGCATCTCCAATTATAAGCTCCAAAAGATTAAACAAGCTCTAAAATCTTAAACAAGCTTCAAAAGATTAAACAAGCTCTAAAATCTTAAACAAGCTCCAAAAGATTAAACATGAAATCCAGATTCAAAATATTCAGTCCATATCTACAAGCCACCAGTGGATTGTTCTTTGGATGAATTATTCTTCGATTTCGTATTCTGACTTCCATGGTCGATGACCCTTGACATATATGTTCCACGCTACAAAATAGACAAAGAAATATATGTTGTTTCATTATTAAAGTCACATATGCATAATGAATTAAGAATTGATTGTTTAACATTTACATTTAGAATTGATCGACTTGTGTCAGGATTGACATAGAGTCCAAGTCCAATAAGCAATGTTCTCTCTTTGGTTTGGTCTTAGGCTTTCACTCTATGTGGAAAGGGTTAATGTATATGTCCTTTGTTGCTGCCATTGAGCTGTTGGATTGTCCTTCAAATCTTTGACCTGGACTAAACTTTGCAACTGCCCTTGCTGACACATAATTACTGCCATATCCTTGAGGCACAGTCTTGTTGGAAGTAGCCCTTGTACGAGCTACATTTCAGCCAAATTCACCCTTGAGTTGGTACATGTGCCGCAGTTAAGCCACTGACTTGGCTACTTGAAGCACTCCTACCTGGACATGTCTTGCTTCTTACATTATGGCCCTTACCTTGACACATGACAAGTCATTTTCTTTTCTTCCCTGGTCAACTTGGTTTTCACAATATTCTCATGGAGTTCTCTTCTTCTTTTCTTCTTTAGTCTCCCGGGCATTTTCCTCAATTTAGGAAGAACCATAACTTCTTGCTCACTTCTTGGCCACATATTCTCCCCTCTGAATGGCTCAAGTGGTTTAGAATATGCCCTCAAATAAGTAGTCGTCTTGTACTAAAGATTGATGTACTCTTATGCCTTATCACCATTGTCATGAATTCCTCGGATAGCATGGGGACATGGGATTCCAGAAAGTTTACATGCCTCACATGAGCACATCCCCTCCCATAATCAAACCACATACAGACTTCTCACACACTTCACTTCATAGCTACCTCCTCCATTCCATTCAGACATCCACATATAACTTTCCTTGACATTATTCTGTAACTTTTTTTGGATTAGTGGGCCAAAGTCATTTCTCCATGAAGATACCCAATTCGTTTGTCCTTAATTTTTGCATCACTACCCTCTTTATATCTTCTAGCATAGTTGCTTATAAACAGCTTCCAGCACTGCTTCGTAGACATTTTTTTGGCCCACATTCATCTTTCTCAAATAGTTTATGCTTTTGTTTCTCAGCTCTTCCATGTTTTGTGAAAGTTCTTTGTTCCGCATTGCATTCCCCATTTCTTGTAACTGTGCAGTTTCAGGTTCTGGAAGTCCATGCTCATTTGATGATGAACCACTTCTTTTTAGCATATTTTCTAATTCGACAAACACCCTATTAGCTGTTTCTATATCTGAAATATTGACTGTAGACATGCCAAGCTTGTGTCTCAATTGGTAAACAATATCCCCCAAGATTTCGAAGGCTTGCTTGAAATAAATCATTTGCATCCACCACTTCATAGAACATAATCATTGTGGCAAATAAAATCCTAAGTTTCTGTGGCGTCACGCAGTTTGTAGCTTCCTTTATGGCTTCATGCCATTCTTTATCATTTCCTATTAACCCTATTGTGATACATTCCTCTTTGAATGTATTACAGATTTTCGCATTCATTGTCCTCGCATCTAAAAAATTTATTGGACCTCTGATATGAGAGAGTAGTATATATAGATAATACACATCCCCTACTGATGGATGAACATATGAGATACGACCAATACACTCCCCTCTTTCTCTTCGAAACCAGAATTTATTTGTTGAATCCCACCTCCAAAAAGAAGGGAATTCTGTATAAGTATACTGGTGGGCATCTTCAAAGCTGTTATTTGTGAACATCCACTCTGTCAACATTGTTTTCTCAATTCCTGGTTGCTGGAGCACTTGACTAATGTCCACATCACCTCGGAAAATCACATTATTCATTAAAGGCATGTGTATAGTTAAATTTTAAACTGCTGGGTGTTTGTAATGGATGTAGAATTCATATATTCTTCCACGCAGATTCATATGCTGTCACGTACCTGCAATCCAAATATGTCTTGATCTCATTGACAACCTCTGATTCATGAGCTGCAGAAACATTATCTCTTGCAAAGCTTTGTTGCAACATTGCCCTTACCCTGTTTGGACCTTATTTATTTATGTACTTGAACAAATATTTAATTGCTCTTAAACGATTACACCACTCTACATTGATATGCGCTTGATATTTTAGTAGTAGGCCCTTATTGTACGGTCAACAAACCTATTGTTAAGTTCCACTCCAGATTTAACAACATTACCATAATTTCTTCTCCGATAAATTGCAAACCCATCTTCACTAATCGTTGTTTGTGAGTAGTTTCTTCTTAACATTTTCCATTCACCAAGCAAGGTGTGCTTGGGTTTGCAAGTCCATAGGGACCATGTATCATAAATTTAGAGACATCATTATACAAATGAAGATCTTTTCTAGGTATGGAACTTCAGTACAAATAATTTTATCAATATCTTCAAGGGTTCGATATTTATCATCCTGGTTCAACCATAGAATAACATGTACATGTGGCAAGCCCTTTTTCTGAAATTCAATTGTATAAATTGCACCCACAACATTTCCAAAATAATTTTCTTTCTTAATGTCATCCATAAACTCATTGAGTTTCATGTGAAATACTCGTGAAATTATATCAAGCCTATCTTCTTTTTTCTATCCTGGGTTCAAATTAGGTGTGCTCTGGATCTCCATCCAATTAACATTGCATGTAAAAGTGATGAAGAGATCAAGGTTACTGTGGGGTCTACATATTGCCATAGAATATGGTAATTTTGTAGCATATATCGAGGACTACCAGTAAAACTTGAAGGCAGAAAAACACGCTTTCCAACTGAGTTTGTTGCCATATCGCCTTTCAGAAATGCATCTTGAATGCCTTTGTACATGTCAAACCTGTAATGATCTTGTTGATGCTTGTAACGAACATATCTCAACCTCTCATCCTCAATAGATGTGAAAGCATCGACAATATACTGCTGGAATAGTCTCGCCCCTCTGATCAATAAACCTCCACGATAAACTCTTTGCTGCATGAAGGCATAGTACTCCCTTCTAGTAACATGGCCCTGTTTCAAGTTAGCAATGTTTGAATCTGAGTGATAAGGAATGTTGAGCCTATAACCGTCTCCTGCAAATGGAAATAGGAGAGGATATTGCAAGGCCATAAATGAAGGGTGGAGATCATCTATACAGTTCAGGCCTTGTGTTTGGTGCTCAACAATTATGTCTCTTCTATTCTCTTGTATCCCCAATCTCTCCAACTACTAAACCAGCCATTTATAGAAAACATGGGGAATTATACTGCAATCCATCACCATGCCGTTTGCCAGACAACACTAATGAAATACGGTGTCTTTCCCCCTCTCTAAACCTATATTATGGCATCCTAAAAGCCTTCACCAAAGGATTGACATCATCAAACATTTTCATTAGCTTAGAGACAATATCCTCGTCTAGCCCGTTAATCTTTCCTGGTCTTGCTATAGCTGCTATTCGATTATAAGTTTCATTCTCGATGTCATAGATATATAGTTGAGTAAATTGGGGTTTTTGACCATTCATTAGAAGAAGTGATCCCATCAAATGATGATTCTGACCATTTAATTTGAATATGTAGGGCCCTTGAGATTTGTGTATGTCCCTATCAATTTTCCCTCCAGTTGATGAAAATGCGAAGACATAGTTGTATAATCTTATATGGTCACAGAACAATCTTGATAATCTACCACTATCATAAGCCGATAACCGATTTAAAAACTGTGGAGGATCCGCCAGAGGTGGAAGCCTAATTCGTCCTTGCATACAACAAAGAGAGTACACAAGGGCTTGAGGAGAACTTGATTTTAATCTCTCTACAAACCAAAATAGAGCTCTGCAAAATCGGCAAGTGTATGCAACAGTCCCAAGATCAAGTCTAATAAGTGATCTCATTATTGGAACTACATCTAAATTAGGTGTTCTATGATGCTTGTTTGTGTGCAATGGAGCAGACAATGTAGACAGATGCGCATCATGATTATCTGCATAGTGCTGTTTGAGGTTGTTCATCATGTTCCTCCATGCTAGCCTATTATTTCTACTTGATTCCCCCTTTCCATCCCAAAACCTTACTGACGACAAAACAATTAATGAAAAATATGCCTTCAGATGTCTAAAATAAAATCATATAAAATGACTTAAAGATATTATCCTTGTGGTCACATATGAAAGGTATATGAAAAATTGATCACAAAACATGAAAGAAATCAAATCGGGGATTGACAGGGATGAAGATAAAGAATTAGCAAAGTAAATTTAAATAAAGTGCATGAAAACACATGAAGGACAAACGATAAATTTAAAGTGAATTGTAAAAATTACCTGTCAGGAGAGGATAAAAGAGTACGTTGGCTGAAGAACGACGGAGAATCTACTGATAACTCGCACGAAGTCTAAGAATTTAGAAAGGTTTGAATGACAAATGCAAGAATTATTTAAATCAAGATGCATTACTGATAGGTGGGAGGTAAATACTGCTGCATTCAATTTGGAAATAGAACAGCTTAATGAAAATAAATTATTTGTAAGGCGACAAAGTAACCACAAATATTTCAGTTGTCAAAATTGTGACCAAGTGAGGGTAAAAAAATATTAAACAATGCCATTTATTTGAAATGTGGAATGAGAAGACTAGGTCTGGAAAATGGGGTATAGGCAAGTAAAACCTGGCCGCGGCGAAAATATCAATATAGGGAAGTCTAATTGGAATATGTAACCAGGACAGGGTATTTATAAACACAATATCAAATGAAAGAAGGAAATAAAACTGTAAAATTTAAAGAATGAAGAGAAACTGAAATTTGACAAAAGATGAATCACAAAATTGAGATAAAAAACTAGGACAGTCTTTCCCAAAGGTAAATGTTAGGCAGATAAGGGTTCCACATATTTGGAATGGCCTGAAACATGTGACCCAAATAAGAAGATATGTAACACACAAAGTTAAAGGACTAACCTACAGAAAGATGAGCTCTAATATGGTTAATAATCAAGCTACAATCATAAGGGGCAGAAGACCACGAAATTGATCAAAGATTGAAGCTAAACCAAACGCATGCCCAAAAAGAAAGATATATAACCCACAAACTTAAAGAACCAACCCGTAGAAAGATGAGCTCAAATATGGTTAATAATGAAGCCACAATCATAAGGGGCAGAAGACCACAAAATTGATCCAAGATGCCTCACAATCCATCTAAAATTACGTACAGAAGAGCGATGTGCTAAATAAATTTAGCAACCAACAACTCAAATTGTACCAACAGAAGCAAAGGCAGAGGAACAAAAAATAACATAAACATCGTCATTCCTCAACCAATAATGGATAAAAAAAACCCACAGCCGAAGCGCACCTTTACAGACGACAAAATACCCGCAGCAGAAGTGCTTAAATGAAACCGAGCTTAGAAAAGACAATGCTGAAGTAACCTACTCGTGCTCGAAGCATTAACGAGAGGTAACAGCTGAGATACATGAATCGCAGAGAATAACCCAGCTGAGGAATTGTTGATGTAAATTATCAACAATCGAATTGTGGAGAATGAGTGGGCAAATATAAGACAAAACAAAGAGATTTTACGTGGTTCGGCTTTGAGTCTAGGTCCACGGTGCAGAGTGATATGGTATTTTATTTATCACTTGTGAAATGGTATCCCTTGTGAGTACAAAGTAAGTCCCACTATTCTCCTAATGAACTCCTTTTATGCTTATCTTGAGCAGTTACCAGCAGTTGTGGCAGTTAGAGAAGTTCATAGCAATTTGGAGGAGTTTATGGTGGTTTGGAGTAGTTTGCAGTAGTTTGCAATAGTTTCGGCTGTTACCATTTAACGAGGAACTGCTTTATCTTCGACTTCGTCCCTTAGTTATTGGTTCGGCCTTATTTGCATCGGCTTCGTACTACCTTGATAAGACCAAGTCCTTTTTGGACTGTAAGTTCTGGTCTGTTTTATGTTGTTGGGCTTCGGGGCCCTAGCCTCTGCTGGGCTTTTATGTTGTTTGGCTTTGGGGCCCTAGCCTCTGTCTGCAGTTTTTGCATTTTTGACTGTTGAAGTATTTCTGCAATTGCATTTTCAGAGTAATGAGAGTAACAGTGAAAATATCTTTGTCAAGATAAAACATAAATACTTCATACATGGAAATAAATATGCAAGGGTATAACTCTTAACGAGCCCATGTACGAATAACATCATTTATGATATTCATTGCATTCCCAACATGGGCTGCAAGATCTAAAAGAGATTCTTGTAATCGATAAACGTTCTGATTTCTAGAATGACCCCAAGCGTTATCACGAACTCTGTTCAGCGCATCTCTGGCCGCTCGAAGCACATCCGTATAAGATTGGTTTCGTTCGTACTCGTTTTGCAGATTTCTTTCGGCTTCTTCAAGAAGTCCTTTTAATCCTTCGATGGAGTTTTGAGGGTTTCTTCGTACAGTTCTTCAGACACAATAAATATTTCAACGACTGAATCGTCTGGTTCGTCGTTGTTTCGAGATGTGGAACCTTCTCCTTTGGCCTCTGCCTTTTTTGAAGACGAAGGGTCTTCGTTTCTTGCTCATTTTGAAGGAATGAGATTCTCTTTCTCATCCAATGCTCTTTTTGCAGGAGTGGAATCAAAAGAACTCATTTTGCTAGGTGTTGAGAAATATTTTGGAATGAAGAAGGAATGTCTTCTCCCTCCTTTTTGTCATGTATTTAAAGATGAAAGACTTACGTTCAAAAAAGCAGTTATTCCTGAAGAACTTGGGGAAGCTAAACGGTTGCACTGTTTTTTAGAGATCATGGTGTCTCTTCGTATTTCAAAATAAACAATTCAAATATCCCGCCTTTTATATTCGTTGGAAATGAAATGGAATTTCGTAGAAATCTTCTTGGAATAAAATTTGGAAAAAAGGAAAATGGACAGGAATTTTATTCTAGGGTGTAAAGAACACTGTCTATTCCATCTACAACAGATCCAAGTTGTACTATGATCTCAGTGATTACTTCGTGCAATTTATCTGGATCATGACTACTTGCTTGTCGGCACCATGACATATAGCGAACGCCTTGAATGGCATATTTTGAGACCATAAGTTGTCTTCTGTAGTCTTGAACTTTGTCAGTTGCTTTCTTAAGTCTCCTTTTGATTTCCATCAAAGCCTTTTGTAGAGATTCGATGGTTTTCTGGTGATCGTCCTCGTATACGTCTTCCCTTATAGGGGAGAGGTTGAATCTGGGATCATTTCCATCTTCATCTTCTTTAGAAGTAGAACATTCATCGGTTCTAAATCTTTTTGCAGGTGGAGAGTTAGGAGCATCCATTGTTGAAGATTTCTCGAGGAAAATATTGATCTCTACTAATTCCTATTTTCTCATATTTATACGAATGGAAAGGAAGTTACTTTTTCTTTGAAAGTTGTGATAGATCATGGGGAGATGGAATATCTTTTGGTTTGCTCGAGGATTAATTGATCAGAATTGATGCTGATTTATTGGAGTTGAATTATTTTTGAAATTTTGGGAAGCTTCGTCTTCCTCTAATAAAGCCTCGTCTTCTAACGAAGATATTTTTGCTTCATCTAAGGACAAAAATTGAATATATTTGGAATCTAGCGAGGAGATTGTTGGTTTGTCTAAGAGCTTTATCTTTGACAGAAATTTAATAAACATGGAGTAGTATTTATAAATTGTTCAAGCCTTTAAGGTCTTGGCCATAAGGCATGGTGCATTCTAACTAGAGTATTCTTCATAACAAGATTGATGTTTAGTAATTCTTGTCGCAGCTTTTGAGGATCCTCTTGTTGGATCGTACTTAACACAAGAGGGGGGGTGAATTGTGTCCCCAAATTCCGATAGGAATCTCTTTTTATAATTTGAAAGGAAATCAATGTCAATTAACAATTAGCACACAAATTTGGACTCTAATAATTATCTTACTCAATATTCATTTCAATGCAAGATGTTATACAATATGGTGAATGATCAATTATCAAATAATCAAGGAATTGCAAAAACAGATTTTTTTAAACAACACACTGCGCACAGATTTTACAACTCAAATTTCACCTAGCAAATCAAGTCAGAATTCAATGAAATTTGGTATGCAGTATCACAACACCCTAATGAATACTATATCAAAAATTCAGATTAAAATTCAAAGTTTAGCTATGTGAACAGTGCACGGACAGATTAGTGGTTCAGAAAATTCTGCAATCAAAACACTTAATCAATCAACAAGCAAGCAATGCAATCAAGAAAGTCCACACAGCAATTTATAGTAGTTCGGAGACTCTTCTCCTACATCTACTACCTAGGTTCACCAACCTAGAATTTTTCAACCTCCACTAAGGATGTGGTTTTCTCAAGAGCTCCACAAAACTCACAAGGGTTTTTAGGTCACCCTTAAAACTGAAGATTTCAAGACAATCTTCAAACTTTACAACCAAGGGTTTCAAACACTCCCTTAAACTCAACCTCAACAAGGTTTTTGCCCTATGAAGGGACTTTTACAAGTGTTCGGTATAAATGGTTCACTCAAGGTTTGCACTAAGCAAATGGGGTTGAGGAACACTCAAGAATCACAAAATCACCTCACGGGTTGGATAGAAAATGAATAATAATGAGGATTTTCGAATCTGAAAATAAGAAGCCAAATGAGAAGCACTCCCTCTTTGCAAAAGCAAAATAGTGAGGAAGCCTTTAGAGTGGCTTGGGTAGAAGCTTGGATTCAATGGCACAAACTAGCTTGAAAGCTTTGAGAGCAAGAATTTCTTCAATGTAATTTTGGCTTCTCCAAGTTGGAAAGAGGAAGAACCCCTCTTTATAATTTACCAAGCTCTTGTGATTTCCACCATTGGATCTTTTTCCATCTTCAAATCTCGACCTTCAATTACATGTGCAAATCTTGGCCATTGAATGAATAGATCATTAAATCTTGACCTTACAATATGTAGCCGTTGCACTTGCATTATTTTCCAAGTCTAGCTTTCCAAGATTTGAGTTGTCATGTGCACTTGCAGCCATCTTTGACAATTTGATCAAACTTGCACCAAATCTTGACCTTGGTATCTCCAACAATTTTGTCATCTTTGACCATTTGATCAAACTTACACCAAATCTTGGCCTTGGTATCTCCAATGATTTCCTACAAAATGTGTAGCAACTTGCAACCATCTTTGACTCCAAACATCAAGTAAGATCTTCTTTTAAGTCAAAAATTGCAAGCAAGAATATGGTCTTATGCACAACCATTGGATTCTCCTTTTAAATGGTCATCTTAACCCTTCAAGTCTTGTTGTAATCTGATCCATTCATAATTCAAAACAATTCAATCTCAGCCATAGATTAGTGTACCATTGGAGCTTGTAGTCTTCAAGAATATCTTCATAATCTAAGTCTTGTCTAGTTGCAAAATATACTTTCTCATCTCTTACAAATTTCAACCATTGCATTTGTCCTTTAGCTTCATCAATTGTCTTCTCACAAAAATCTGATCATTGACCTCAATAAAGGAAGCATGTGCAAGATCTTGTTTGATGAAGATAAGAGATCCTTCACGTGACCAAGCATGTCCCTCCAATCTTGACTTCAAACTCTGAATTTGGCAGCACCAATATATCCATATTATACAGCCCTAAGGCTAGTTCCAATCATCAATCAAAATGTCTTAGTGGAAGGTTGATGAACATAGGTTTTTCTTGGTTTTCTAGAGATCCAAGCTCATACTTGAAAACCGGACTTCAATTCACTTGAGTAAACTGAATTCTGAGTGATATAACATCCTCATGATGATTAACCTACAAAGAAATAGGAGGTAGAACTCCCCAATTGCATGTAAGCTCAAAGAGCTTCATATAGAGCGCATAGGTTAATTACATTAGAAAAACAACCCAGAAAATTCATATTACTGCATGATAAATCATTTAATATATATTAGAATGTCCATATAAAATTTCATAACAATCGGAAATCGTTTGGTCACTCAACCAAGCAAATAAGTCACTAATAGTGAAACCGATAAATTCTAAGTGTAAATTCAATGTCATTTTGCAAACTCAGTGTAAATGACCTTTTCTCTTAAACTTTACTAGGTCAAATATGTTCATAGTGATAAAACTAAGATGCACACGAAATTTCATTTAAATCGGAGTTCATTTGGTTCACCACGTTCACAAAGAACACATATGCACAAAATTAGGTAAAACCTAGTTTTGGCGGAATTTAAGCATATGACCAAATATATATGTGATGCACTTAATTTATCATGATTATAGTCCTAGAACATATATTAGACCTTCATGTGCATGTGTTTCAAGTTTCAAGTCATTTGGACCTAAGTAAGATAAATTATGATCATTAGAAGATTAATGCCCTAACTTAGTCCATGTATGTTTGTTTCCAAAACTTAATTTCCAGCACTATCTCAAAAATATATAGATACCAAATTCACATAGAGATATACATAAGCCTTCATTTGTATATGCACAATTAAGATATTAAACAATTAACCAAATAACCATTTAAGCATGTTTTCTAGCATTTTAGGATATGTTCAAGTCAAGTATGCTCACACACATTTTAGTATACAATCATACACAATCATCAAAAACACAATGTTGACCTAGACACTAAGTCTTGGTCCAACACTTCCTTCATATTCCATTCGTATAAATATTCAAAAGTAAGAATCAACATAAACCAATATCTTCCTCAAGAAATCTTCAAGGATGGATACTCCTAACTCTCCACCTGCAAAAAGGTCTAGAACTGATGAAGGTTCTACTTCTAAAGAAGAAGAAGGTGGAGATGATCCCAGATTCAACCTCTCCCCTATAAGGGAAGACGTATACGAGGACGATCCCCAAAAAACCATCGAATCTCTACAAGAAGCTTTGATGGAAACCAAAAGGAGACTTAAAAAAGCAACCGACAAAGTTCAAGACTACAAAAGGCAACTTATGGTTTCAAAGTATGCCATACAAGGTGTTCGATATATGTCATGGGGCAGACAAGCAAGTACTCATGACCCAGATAAATTGCACGAAGCAATCACTGAGATCACAGTACAACTTGGATCTATTGCAGATGGAATAGATAGTGTTCTTTATACCCTAGAATAAAATTCCTGTCCAACAATCTCCCCCTTTTTGATGATTCCAAAATGTGCAATGTAGTTTTCTAAAGATGTACCATTTTTTTTTTTAAGAACTACAATCTTTATCCAAACACTATATTCTTTCTCCCCCCTTTTTGTAATTATCAAAAAGATCTTAAGGTTTAATTGAAATTCTCATTTTATACTCAAATTCTTAATTGTTTCAAATCATGCAAATGAAGTGAGCTATATATCGAGTACAAAGTAATGTTCATATTAGCTCCCCCTTACTTCAAGCATAGTAGCATACATACTTCTCACCAAAACATGCCAAATGCACTCCCCCTTAAACTTTGGTCTATAAACCATTTCATATGTCAGTTCAAGTGCTAGTTTAAGGATGCATCATGCTTGATACAAGATAAGTATGTTTCGTCAATAAAAGTTCAAATACTAAATATCGCATGAAAGTATACCAATTTAGAATATGTCATTTTAATGCATCTTTTCTAATCATTATCTCTTCCCCATAATGTAGTCAATCAAGAGGGAATAGGGAGAGGAGTTGACACCAACCAAATACATGCATTCATGAATAGTAATAAAAGCACACTAGAAGTCATGTATTCCACATATTGCTTCCAAATTATAGAGATGCAACAAGTTCACTTAAGAAACTTAGCATACATTCTATCTTTTTCAATTAATGATAAAACATGAATTCCTAGACTTAGGGCATGCTCCCCCTTCAATCATGCATACCAATGAATATTTGAGAACATATGCATACCACATATAATCAATGTATTTCAATCCAATTAAAAAACAACAAGAGATACCAATTAAGCAAATATGCACCCATGATGCTTCATTCAAACTTAATGCACGTATCATCATCATTTAATCATGTCTAAAGCATATATCATCCAAAATCAAACATTCCAAATGCAATTGAGTTAAAGTTAAGCATCTAACAAAAATAATGCAAAGGAGTTTAAAGGTTTAAGAAATGACCGTCGAAACCCTCCTAGCTTTTTGTTTGAGCATCTTGATGATATTCCTTTAATATTAGTTCATTCCTTAGAGTGTTTGTGTTTGTCCATGTTTTGAATATATTTTCCTTGATTTAAAGTTGCTCCCCCAAGAGTTGCACACTTTCCTCACCAATTGGTGTTGCTTCATCATTTGAGATCTTCATCTTCTTTTGAGCTCTTCACCAATGGTGAATCCTCATCCAAGATAAGTACCCCACGGGTACCATTTTAGATTAACTCCTTGGGATGTCCAAGGTCCTTCAAATCTGAAAATTATTTCTCTACAAGCACATTGACCTCAAGTGTGGTTATATCATAAAAATTAACACAAACACTTTCCTTAACCATTCTAGGCTTAGCATCAAAAGCATTGTGTGCACTAGAAAGAAATAAGTAATCAAGAAGCATACAAATATCACTTTTATCATCAAACTTCTCCAGATTTTCTTTTGTATTCAAGAAAAAAAACATCTTTAAATTAAAACTCCTAAAGTGGATAACTTTAGGTTTTCTCTTCATACAAAAATTACAAAAATAATTTGTTCAATGATTTCCTCATATTCAACCTTTGTCATACATATCATGCATTTCATGCTTAATTTGCAATCTTTTTCAATAAAGATTAAAAATAGTATAAATGCATAACTCTCATACAACATCCAAACATCATATAACCTAATAAAATCGTTTTCAATGACAATCATTAAAAATCATATTTGGGCAGCCCCTTCATTTAGGTTCTAGCATTCAATTTTTTTTTTTTTTTTTTTTTAAAAGAGAAACAAATCAATAAAGCCTAGTATCCCAAACTAATGCATAGCACATCTAAATAAAGTGTGATCAAGACGTTTTAGGTATCCAAACCTTGGATCTTTTAGGGTTAGTGGCCACAATTGTATATACATTAATATTAAAAGAATTCTTCACATATGCTTTCACATCAATATCACACAAACCCTTTGGCACCCGCAACCTCCTTAGGTGAACTCTCCTTAGTCTAGGATGAGTTTCCCTAGAGCTACTAGTCTCACCCATGGGATGAGCTAGCTTGGCCTTGCCTTTTGAAGGCTTGGCTATGGTACTAACACTACTCAAGGTTTCTTTGAGTTTCGTAGGATCAAATCCAAGTCCACTCTTATCAAGGTAGTGTCTTTGAGAGGCAAGCAACTCATCAAGCTTTGATGAACTCATAGAGAATTTAGAAAATTGAATTTCTAACATCCTATACTTTTCTTTCACATCATCAAGCTCAAGTTGCAAAGAAGTAGAGTTGTTCAAAATTATACATTCATGCTCATCCCATGTTCTCAACTCTTGTTCTAACTCATTCACTCTAGCATGCAAGGCATCCAAATCATGAATCTTTGAAGTATTACAATTTGCGATGTTACTACTAGAAGCATGCATAGATAATTCATTTCTAAGATTTTCATTTTCTTTCATCAAAGCATCAAGAGATAAATATATATTATCATGCTTTGCATTTAGATCAACATACTTATCATTCAAGTCATTAATCTCATCCACATGTGATTTCTCAATTTTCACAAGCCTAGATATTTCTTTTGTAGCATGCTTGTATTTAGAAATTAAGTCACCATGAGCATCACATAATTCATCATACACATTACTCAATTCATCATAAGTGGGTAGTGTAGAATCATTTACCATATCATCCGGAATGGATGATAACTCTTCTTCCTTTGCCACCAAGCAAAGGTTGGCCTTGATTTCTTCCTCTTTATCACTAGAGGTCTCCTCCACTTTGGTCACTAGACACACATCGCCATTTGACCTTTCATACTTTCTTTCCATCATTTCCCAAACTTGCTTTGCATTTGTACATCCGGAAATATGGTCAAGTCCACACCTACTAAGAGAGATATGAAAGAGATTAATAGCATAAACATTTAAGCACATTAATTCAATGTCCTTATTTGTCCATTCATCTCCTCTACTCCTACTAGGATAATGAGGACCATCCTTTACTACCCTCCATACGTCTATGCCTCTAGATTTAATAAATATTCTCATTCTATTCTTCCAAAATGGATAGTCACCATCAAAGATAGGTGGAATATCCATAGAAAGGCTTTCGGCCTCAACATGCAAATTTGTGTAAGTCATAAAAATGCTAATAAGGGTGTTAATCCTATGTTTTAGCAAACCTGCTCCGGTACCAATTGATGGATCGTACTTAACACAAGAGGGGGGGTGAATTGTGTCCCCAAATTCCGATAGGAATCTCTTTTTATAATTTGAAAGGAAATCAATGTCAATTAACAATTAGCACACAAATTTGGACTCTAATAATTATCTTACTCAATATTCATTTAAATGCAAGATGTGATACAATATGGTGAATGATCAATTATCAAATAATCAAGGAATTGCAAAAACAGATTTTTTTAAACAACACACTGCGCACAGATTTTACAACTCAAATTTCACCTAGCAAATCAAGTCCGAATTCAATGAAATTTGGTATGCAGTATCACAACACCCTAATGAATACTATATCAAAAATTCAGATTAAAATTCAAAGTTTAGCTATGTGAACAGTGCACGGACAGATTAGTGGTTCAGAAAATTCTGCAATCAAAACACTTAATCAATCAACAAGCAAGCAATGCAATCAAGAAAGTCCACACAGCAATTTATAGTAGTTCGGAGACTCTTCTCCTACATCTACTACCTAGGTTCACCAACCTAGGATTTTTCAACCTCCACTAAGGATGTGGTTTTCTCAAGAGCTCCACAAAACTCACAAGGGTTTTTAGGTCACCCTTAAAACTGAAGATTTCAAGACAATCTTCAAACTTTACAACCAAGGGTTTCAAGCACTCCCTTAAACTCAACCTCAACAAGGTTTTTGTCCAATGAAGGGACTTTTACAAGTGTTCGGTATAAATGGTTCACTCAAGATTTGCACTAAGCAAATGGGGTTGAGGAACACTCAAGAATCACAATATCACCTCACGGGTTGGATAGAAAATGAATAATAATGAGGATTTTCGAATATGAAAATAAGAAGCCCAATGAGAAGCACTCCCTCTTTGCAAAAGCAAAATAGTGAGGAAGCCTTTAGAGTGGCTTGGGTAGAAGCTTGGATTCAATGGCACAAACTAGCTTGAAAGCTTTGAGAGCAAGAATTTCTTCAATGTAATTTTGGCTTCTTCAAGTTGGAAAGAGGAAGAACCCCTCTTTATAATTTACCAAGCTCTTGTGATTTCCACCATTGGATCTTTTTCCATCTTCAAATCTCGACCTTCAATTACATGTGCAAATCTTGGCCATTGAATGAATAGATCATTAAATCTTGACCTTACAATATGTAGCCGTTGCACTTGCATTATTTTCCAAGTCTAGCTTTCCAAGATTTGAGTTGTCATGTGCACTTGTAGCCATCTTTGACAATTTGATCAAACTTGCACCAAATCTTGACCTTGGTATCTCCAACAATTTTGTCATCTTTGACCATTTGATCAAACTTACACCAAATCTTGGCCTTGGTATCTCCAATGATTTCCTACAAAATGTGTAGCAACTTGCAACCATCTTTGACTCCAAAAATCAAGTAAGATCTTCTTTTAAGTCAAAAATTGCAAGCAAGAATATGGTCTTATGCACAACCATTGGATTCACCTTTTAAATGGTCATCTTAACCCTTCAAGTCTTGTTGTAATCTGATCCATTCATAATTCAAAACAATTCAATCTCAGCCATAGATTAGTGTACCGTTGGAGCTTGTAGTCTTCAAGAATATCTTCATAATCTAAGTCTTGTCTAGTTGCAAAATATACTTTCTCATCTCTTACAAATTTCAACCATTGCATTTGTCCTTTAGCTTCATCAATTGTCTTCTCACAAAAATCTGATCATTGACCTCAATAAAGGAAGCATGTGCAAGATCTTGTTTGATGAAGATAAGAGATCCTTCACGTAACCAAGCATGTCCCTCCAATCTTGACTTCAAACTCCGAATTTGGCAGCACCAATATATCCATATTATACAGCCCTAAGGCTAGTTCCAATCATCAATCAAAATGCCTTAGTGGAAGGTTGATAAACATAGGTTTTTCTTGGTTTTCTAGAGATCCAAGCTCATACTTGAAAACCGGACTTCAATTCACTTGATCAAACTGAATTCTGAGTGATATAACATCCTCATGATGATTAACCTGCAAAGAAATAGGAGGTAGAACTCCCCAATTGCATGTAAGCTCAAAGAGCTTCATATAGAGCGCATAGGTTAATTACATTAGAAAAACAACCCAGAAAATTCATATTACTGCATGATAAATCATTTTATATATATTAGAATGTCCATATAAAATTTCATAACAATCGGAAATCGTTTGGTCACTCAACCAAGCAAATAAGTCACTAATAGTGAAACCGATGAATTCTAAGTGTAAATTCAATGTCATTTTGCAAACTCAGTGTAAATGACCTTTTCTCTTAAACTTTACTAGGTCAAATATGTTCATAGTGATAAAACTAAGATGCACACGAAATTTCATTTAAATCGGAGTTCATTTGGTTCACCACGTTCACAAAGAACACATATGCACAAAATTAGGTAAAACCTAGTTTTGGCGGAATTTAAGCATATGACCAAATATATATGTGATGCACTTAATTTATCATGATTATAGTCCTAGAACATATATTAGACTTTCATGTGCATGTGGTTCAAGTTTCAAGTCATTTGGACCTAAGTAAGATAAATTATGATCATTAGAAGATTAATGTCCTAACTTAGTCCATGTATGTTTGTTTCCAAAACTTAATTTCCAGCACTATCTCAAAAATATATAGATACCAAATTCACATAGAGATATACATAAGCCTTCATTTGTATATGCACAATTAAGATATTAAACAATTAACCAAATAACCATTTAAGCATGTTTTCTAGCATTTTAGGATATGTTCAAGTCAAGCATGCTCACACACATTTTAGTATACAATCATACACAATCATCAAAAACACAATGTTGACCTAGACACTAAGTCTTGGTCCAACACTTCCTTCATATTCCATTCGTATAAATATTCAAAAGTAAGAATCAGCATAAACGAATATCTTCCTCAAGAAATCTTCAAGGATGGATACTCCTAACTCTCCACCTGCAAAAAGGTCTAGAACTGATGAAGGTTCTACTTCTAAAGAAGAAGAAGGTGGAGATGATCCCAGATTCAACCTCTCCCCTATAAGGGAAGACGTATACGAGGACGATCCCCAGAAAACCATCGAATCTCTACAAGAAGCTTTGATGGAAACCAAAAGGAGACTTAAAAAAGCAACCGACAAAGTTCAAGACTACAAAAGGCAACTTATGGTTTCAAAGTATGCCATACAAGGTGTTCGATATATGTCATGGGGCAGACAAGCAAGTACTCATGACCCAGATAAATTGCACGAAGCAATCACTGAGATCACAGTACAACTTGGATCTATTGCAGATGGAATAGACAGTGTTCTTTATACCCTAGAATAAAATTCCTGTCCAACACCTCTTCTGCAGCAGCATTTTCTGACATGTCTCGAAGTCGATAAAGTGATATTCCAGCCAGTTTGTAGGCTCGGGTAAGCTCCATTATCCTTCTCTCTGCTGCATGGAGATCTTTATTCAAACGTATCACCAAATCTTGTAGATCGGAGACGTGTTGATAAGGATCATACCCGTCGGGGTAGAGCTTCAATTGTTGAAATTCCTCTGCCACTTCAGATGGTCCTTCATCTGACTTGGTTGGTTTGGACATTATTTTCTGATATTCAGGCCTGATAAGAAGCTTGGAGGAACTCATGACTGTAGACTTTTTGGGTTTGGATGTGGTTTTTCTCCAATATATTTATAGGAAAAAGAACGCAACGTTAGAAGTTGAATCGTATTTTGATTCTAACTAGTCTTTTAAGGAGATGTAATAATGTTGCGCGCCGCCTCTTTTGCCACTTATTGAGAAGTTACTTTTGATCGAACGGCTCTAATTAGTTCGTAGAAGAACGGTTTCCGAGGGGTTTTAACTTTTGAATTTCAAATTTACTATTTAGTCCTTGTGGGTTTTTTTAATGGGTTTACTGTAACCACCCACTATCTTAAAACTTCCAAGACACGGTTCGACTTTCGGTACGTTTCTTGATTTCTTCTTTTTTGATTTTTCGATTATGGCTTGGCTTGGTTCCTCTGAAGAATTTATCGATAGGTTTGAGAGAGAGAATGAAAGGGACGAATCTAATTTCGGTCCCTCGATCATTCTGAACGAAAGTCCGGCTGTTATAGATACTAAGGATGAGTTTCCTGAAGGTGATATACCAGAAAAAGAATTAGGAGATCAATCCACTAATCTTAGGATTTCATCTTACTCTGAATCTGAAGGAGTATCGGGTCAAAGGATGATTAGTCCATCTAAGGTTAGCTTTTTACCAACCACCCGTTCAAAAAGTAAGACTCAAAAAGTTTTTGAGGAAGAGGTTATACTAGACAAGGATCCTGCTTCTGTATTAAAGGAAGAGGATTTAGATAATATTAGGGTTGAATTCAGAACTCCACAGGAAGTAGAGATACAAATTCCTGGTTCTAGCGAATCAGCTTCTTATGAATTTCCTGGATGGACTGTGGTATATGCTATAACATTAAGGTGTGGATTAAGGTTTCCTTTGGGACCTTTAGTTAAGTCTGTGTTAAGATTTTTTGGAGTTGCTCCCTGTCAACTTATGCCTAATTCTTGGCGTATTTTGCTATCTTTAGAAACTTTAAGTGCAAAATATAGTCTTACTTTTGGTCTTCACGAATTTTTTGCTGCTTACTCTTGGCAAGAAAACAAAAAGGATGTAGGTAGATATATGTTGTCAAAGAAGGATAAGGAAAATTTGATTGTTGGGACGACGTCCAGTGATCATAACTGGCAAAAGAGATATTTCTTGGTGAAAAAGGAAACTTTTTTGGAGGATGACGATGCTATTCCTAGGTCTTGAACAATTCAAGGTATAATTAATTAGGTTTTCCTTTACTTTTATTTAATTCCTTTATGAACATTTATCTTTTAATGGCAGGCAAATCTCCTAAGACAACTATTACTAAGGAGGCTCAGAGGAATTGTCAGTTATTTTTAAAGTCAGTTCCTCGTCTTGAAAGAGATTGGAAATTCGTTTCCTCAAAGTATCTTTTTGAAAGTAAGTTGATGAAATATTTACGATTTTGATTTTGTTTCTTATTTCTACTAATTTCTTTTCAATTTTTTACAAGACCTCATATGGCTCCAAGAGTAATCATTCCTTTGACTCTTAAGGAGATTGCTGAAAAGAAGAAAGTCCAGAAAAGTTCTAAGGAGAAGAGGACGAAGAGAAAACATGAATCTATCTTGGGACTTCACAGTGAGTTAGGAACAATTGCTGAAGTAACTGAGACTTCTGAAGTTCCTGAGGGTGACATAATGATGATTCCACACTTATAAGGAAGAAGAAAATCAGGGTATCGTCTCCTTCTCCAGTAGGTGAAAGTGCGGGATTGAGCAAGGAAGCCGATGGCATCATTCAGGTTCCTGATGACGAAGTGAGAGAGGAGACCGTGAGAAGAGAAGGAAAAGATCCAGTTCATCCAGTTTCACCTCTGAGAGCTTTTCTTGAAAAAGAGATGAGACTATCGGGCGTTGATCTTCCGTCTAATCTTCCGGCAAAGAGTTTTGAGATGTCGATCCCTAATATCCCTCTTTATTCGAGGCCTACTGAGTTATTTCCTGATTTGCATAAATTGGCTTATCCCCTCGGTTTCACCCCTCCTAAATTGACTCTTGAAGACGCTTCTATTTACAGCATTTCTCATGCTTTTCAGGTGTTTTCAAAACTTAATTCATTTGTATTTCTATGTTAAATTAAAAGTAACCTTCATCTTCTTCTTTCAGGCTTTGTCAGTTCAGCTTTACATTGACAAAGAAATCGAAAAGTTAAGTGAGGAAGTAAAGAGTCTTCATCTTTCCAGCGGATTACTACAGGCCGATATTAACAAATTTTTGGAGGCCGAAGAACGGGAGAAAAAGCTAAGGATAGAGGCCGAAGCGCAATTAGAAAAAACGAAGAATGATGTTGCTGAAGCTTTAAAGAAAGCTGAAGATAGATTCAATGAATTGGACAAAAGGCATATGGCTTTGAAGACTGATTTCACAGATCAGGGCAGACAATTGTCCAACATAATACAGCAGCAGAAAACTACGGAAGAGCAACTTTCAGCTTTCAAAGTCAAATTTGAAGAAAATGACATCAAATTGAAGGATCTGCAGGAAGTTGACTCCAAATTGAAAGATTGCGAAATTGAACTAAGTGCCTCTATCGAGAAAGCAAATTGGCTATCAGATGAATTGACAGAATCAAAAGAAAATGCTGATTTTTTCAAGGGAGAATGTGCAATATAAGGCCGGTACTTTAAATGAGGAAGAAGTTGATCGAATGATCAAAGAATATGAAGAATTCAAGGTCATTGATGCGACGCAAACTTCTGCCTCTGAAGCCGAAGATGATGTTTAGGCTTATATTTTTATTTTTTAATCTTGTATCTTCCCTTTTTCTGTTTGTAGCCTTAAATACAATTGTAACTTCTTTATATTTCTTATCAATTGAAGTTCATAGCTTTAACTATATGCTTAAGATTTTGATCATGATGCAAGTAATAATCTTTGAATAAATAAAGGGTTAAGTATACATGACCTTTTGGGAAATTGGAGGACATCAACCTTCGTCGCTTTGACCTTCGTTCATACTTTGATATTTTATCCAATATGCTAATAGATCCTGAAATAATCAAGTATAGAACGATAGGGGTGATGTAATGCGGTCTGTCATACACTTATATATGCTGAGCATATATATGTATATATTCAATTCAATTGAGAAAATATATACATTTAAGTGATTCATCATCCAGATCCCTATCATAAAATAAATTTATATACTTTACTTTTTTTTTTAGGAAAGATATAACCGGAGATGTTTTGCATTCTAGCTGTTGTTAAGTATCTTCCCTTCTCTGGTTTGCAATTTGTAAGCACCATTGCCGACGACCTCTATGACTCTGTACGGTCCTTCCCATGTGGCCCCCAGTTTTTCAGAATTCAATTGCTGCGTGTTCTGGAAAACTTTGCTTAAAACCCAGTCACCAATATCGAAAGCTCTTGAGTTGACTGTTTTGTTGTAATATTTTACGATCCGATGCCTGTAAGCTGCTGTTCTAACAGATGAAAGATTCCGTCGTTCCTCAAGCATATCTAATTCTTCGGTGAGAACGATGTTATTTTCCTCATCTTTCTTCCATTCAAATCGTGCTGTTGGAAGGCCAACTTCAACTGGTAGCACTGCTTCAGTTCCATAAGTTAAAGAAAATGGAGTTTCACTTGTTGAAGTTTTCACTGTCATTCGATATGACCATAGAACTCCTGGGAGTTCGTCTGCCCAGGCTCCCTTTGCATTTTCCAGTCTCTTCTTCAAAGTGTTGACTATCGTTTTGTTTGTAGCTTCCGCTTGGCCATTCGATTGTGGATGCCTTGGTGATGCGAAGCAAAGCTTTATCTTCCACGTATTACAGAAATCTTGAAGTTTATGGCTTATGAACTGAGATCCATTGTCACAAATGATTTCGTAAGGAACTCCAAATCTGCAAATGATGTTTCTCCAGATGAAGCTTTTAACTTCTTTGTCCCTGACTTGTTTATAAGCTTCTGCTTCCACCCATTTTGTGAAGTAGTCCGTTAAAATTAATAAGAACACTCTTTGTCCCGATGCTGGAGGAAGCTTTCTAACGATATCCATTCCCCATCTCATGAAAGGCCATGCTAATGAAATTGGGACCAGCTCCGTTGGTGGTTGATGTGGAATATGTGAAAATTTTTGACATTTATCACATTTAGCCACATATTCGGCTGCATCGCCATGGAGCATAGGCCAATAATAACCAGTTTGCATGACTTTACTGGCTAAACTTCGGCCACCTGAATGGTTTTCGCAGACACCTTCATGTAATTCTGCTAAGGCATATTGTGCTTCTTCCTGAGATAAACATCGTAGCAATACTCCTTGGTATGATCTTTTGTAGAGAATGCCATTAACTATCGTGTAACGTGATGCTTTTCGTTGTAGAGCTCTAGCCTCATTCTTATCTTGTGGTAACACATCATCCTGTAGATATTGTATGAATGGTGTTCTCCAGTCATCATTGTCTTCAGTAATAGCAAATGATTGTTCCACCGTGGAATTTTTGCTTATTGCCGATGATTCCAAATAAATCCATGGGACATTTTGAGTTGTTTGCACTTGACTTGCTGATCCCAGATTTGCTAATGCATCTGCCTGTTGGTTTTCTTCTCTGGGAACTTGATGAATCTGGAATTCTTTGAATTCAAGTTGCAACTTCTGCACTAATTCCAGATAATCGTTCATTCTTTCATCTTTTGCTTGATATTCTCCATTCAATTGATTGACGATCAATTGGGAATCTGAAGTCACGTGAACACGTTGAACTTTTAATTCTTATGCTAGTTTCAGTCCCTCAATCAGAGCTTCATATTCTGCTTCATTGTTTGTAGCATGAAATCCGCAATGTACAGCTTGAGGGAATTGATCTCCTTGTGGTGAGATTAAGATGATACCTAGGCCGCTTCCCTTTGCATTACTTGAACCATCAACAAATAATTGCCAAATAGCGTCATCGTCTTCTTTGTTCTGATGTAATTCTTTGTGAACACCATCCATCATTCCCGGACTAAATTCAGCAATGAAGTCTGCAAGAATTCGGGCTTTGATTGCTGTTCGAGGTTGATATACGATATCATGTTCGGTCAACTCAATTGCCCACTTTGTTAATCGTCTGGACAATTCCGGTTTATGGAGTATCGTTTTGATTGGGAAGCTAGTTACCACCGTGATATGATGACTTTGAAAATAAGGACAAAGCTTCCTGGCTGCCGTGATAAGTGTTAAAACGAGCTTTTCCATCAAAGGATACCTTGTTTCAGCATCTAGCAAACTTCGACTAACATAATATACCGGATGCTGTCGGTTGTTCTCTTCTCTTAGCAGTACTGCACTAATTGCAAATTCAGAAACTGCTAAATAAAGATAGAGTATCTCACCGGTTTTTGGCTTCGCAAGAATTGGAGGATTGGTCAGATATCCTTTCAATTTCTTTAATGTCGTCTCGCATTCATCTGTCCATTCGAAGCTAGCTGATTTCTTCAAAGCTGTCAACAGATGATGATACCTTTCAAATGATTTGGAGATGAATTTGTTTAACGCTGCAATCTTTCCGGCTAGCCATTGTACGTCTCATTTTTTTGTGGGAGAAGGAATATCAAGTATCGCCTGGATTTGATCAGAATTTGCTTCAATACCTCTTTGTGTAACAATGAATCCCAAGAATTTCCCTGCTTTGACCCCGAAAACGCACTTGAGAGGATTTAACTTCATCTGATGAGCGTCAAGAATTTCAAATGCTTCTTTGAGGTGTTCAACATGATCTTCGGCCTTCAGAGTCTTTACTAACATATCATCGATGTATACCTCCATCGTTTTTCCAAGTAGACTTGTGAACATACGATTGACCAGCCGTTGATATGTCGCTCCCGCATTTTTCAATCCAAATGGCATTACTTTATAACAATACGTACCACATTCGATTATGAATGCAGTTTTCTCTTGATCTCCTGGATGCATCAAGATTTGATTATATCCGAAGAATGCATCCATAAAGCTGAGTAGTTCATGCCCTGCTGTTGCATCCACAAGTACATCGATGTGAGGAAGTGGGAAAGAATCTTTTGGACAAGCATTATTCAGATCTGTGAAGTCGATACAAACTCTCCATTTTCCATTCTTCTTTTTTACCACAACCACATTTGCTAGCTAGTCTGGGTATTGAACTTCTTGGACGAATCCAATATCTAGCAGCTTTTGAACTTCCTCATTGATGACTTTGTTTCTTTCTGGAGTGAACCTTCATCTCTTCTACCTCACTGGAGGGAAGTTATCATCAACCTGCAACTGATGAGTGATGATAGTCAGATCAATTCCAATCATATCTGCATGCATCCAAGCGAAAGTATGCTTATGATTTTGCAGGAATCGGATCAAATTTTCTCGAAGTTGATGATCCATGTTGGCTCCAATATGAACCTTCTGATCTGGATAATTAGGATGAATGATGATTTCTTTTCTATCTCCTTATTATCCGATTCTTCTTGATTGCTTAGAATTGGCCCTTGCTATAATTGCTATAAGGCTTTGGTTTTTCCTTTCAATGCTTGTTCATAGCAACTTCTTGCTTGACGTTGATCCCCTTATATTTCTTGTATTCCATCTCTTGTTGGGAATCGTATCACTTGATGATAAGTTGATGGCACAGCCCTCATTGTATGAATCCAAGATCGTCCAAGTATCGCATTATATGGAGATTGACAATCTAATATATTAAATTGAACCTAGAGATTTATTCCTTTGGCATATACTTGCAATGGAATAGAGCCGATGGTGTATTGCTGTTCTCCGCTGAAGCCGATGAGTGGTATAGGTCCTCTGATTATATCGGCTTCTGAAAGTCCCATTGCTTGGAGTGTGGACATGAACAGTAAATTTGCTGAACTGCCATCATCAATCATTATTCTTTTAACTTCGCAATTGGCAATTTGCAAAGTTATTACCAGGGCATCATCATGTGGATTGAGTAGCTTCATCATCTCATCGTCTGTGAAGCTGATAACTTGTCTCCTGAATTGTACCATCGGTTTATCATTTTATACCCCAGAATTTTCTGTCTGCTTGACATGCTTCTTCGTCGATGAGTGTGTAATTCCGCTAATCTCCGATCCACCAAATATTACATTAATCGTCTTCTCTGGAGGAGGTGGCTTCTGTTTTTCTTCTCATCTTTCAGCTTGGGACATCGCCGCTTTTCCTCTTTCTGATAGTAAATCCCGAAGATAACCTTTCTTTAGCAATTGGATTACTTCTTTTTTGAGGGTGAAACAGTCATCTGTTGTATGCCCGTAATCGTTATGAAACTCACACCATTTGGAAGTATCCCATTGATCTAGCGGTTTACGTAATTTGTCAGGCCATCTAACAGCATCTCCCATTTTCTTCAGCACTGATAAGATTTCATTTGGTGGAATTACCAGATTGTATTCAGGAGATTGAGGTTTCTTCTTGAAATCGATCGGTTTAGGATCTTTGCGAGGATATCACGGAGCTTCTGAACTTGTTTGCTTTTGCACAGATTTCTTCGGCTGCTTTGTTAGTCGCTCTGGAAGCCTTCCTTCATCTTCCTCCCATTTAATTTGAACGCTTGTTCTTGCCTGCACTTCTTGAAAAGACTTACATGGATAACGGGTAAGCTTTTCATATAATTTGCTTCCAGGAAGAAGAGCCATGCGAAATGCATTGATCGCAATTTCATCTAAGCATCCTGGAATCTCTAGTTTTTCTTTATTGAATCTCGTCAAGAATGACAGTAGAGATTCTCCTTGCTTTTGTCGCAGTCGATATAGATCATCTGATGTGGGAATTATTTTCCTACTGCTTGCAAATTGTTCAACGAATGCATCGGCCAATTGTGCGAATGAAGTGATTTGCCCTTCTGGAAGATTAAGATACCACTTCAAAGGAGGTCCCACCAAGGTTGAACTAAATCCTCGGCACATGCATGCTTCATGCTTGTTGAATGGGTATGATACCAGAGTCAATCGTTGACTATACTGATCCACATGATCTTCTGGATCAGTGATACCGTCGTAAGGTTTAATATGTGGTATGATGAATTTCTTTGGGAGCTCTTCCATGGCAATGGCATGAACAAATGGTGATTTGAGGAAAGTATGATTTTTCTTTATAGGTGGTTGCATGCCTGGTATCTTGAAGAAGGCTGACTCCATTTCTTCTAGTCTCTTGTCGACACTTCGTCGCGTTGCAATTTCTGGCAATGTTGTAATTATGTTTGACCACGCACCAATTGTTGGAATAGCCGAAGACGACGTTGGTATAGGAAACAGTGGTGCCATGGATTGTGCCGTTGGCCTCAGAAACTGAGTTGATGTTGATGCCAATGATGATTCTGTCTGATGCACAAACCCTGGCAAGGGAATGCTTGCGTTGGGAATTTGCGTTGTTTGTCCATCATTGAGTCGAACAGAAGTACTTGGGACAGTACTTGCAGGGACGGTTCTGGTTACGTGTGGACTTGAAGGTTGATTCATAAGATCAAGTAGCTTTTGATTTTCTCTTCGAACAGTCAAGTTTTCTTGTTCCAACTGTTGGACCCTTCTTTCATGTTCGTCGAAGCGTTGAATCAAAGCTCTCATCTTCTCGCTTCAGCATCATCTCGTGAATCTTCTGCGTTTGCCATTGTGATAATACTATCTGCCCCCTATCTGGCGCGCCAAATTGTTGATGTAAATTATCGACAATCGAATTGTGGAGAATGAGTGGGCAAATATAAGACAAAACAAAGAGATTTTACGTGGTTCGGCTTTGAGCCTAGGTCCACGGTGCAAAGTGAGATGGTATTTTATTTATCACTTGTGAAATGGTATCCCTTGTGAATACAAAGTAAGTCCCAAAAATCCTCCCCTCTATTCTCCTAATGAACTCCTTTTATGCTTATCTTGAGCAGTTACCAACAGTTGTGGCAGTTAGAGAAGTTCATAGCAGTTTGGAGGAATTTATGGTGGTTTGGAGTAGTTTGCAGCAGTTTGCAGTAGTTTCGGCTATTATCATTTAATGAGGAACTGCCTTATCTTCGGTTTCGTCCCTTAGTTATTGGTTCGGCCTTATTTGCATCGGCTTCGTACTGCCTTGATAAGACCAAGTCCTTTTTGGACTGTAAGTTCTGGTCTATTTTATGTTGTTGGGCTTCGGGGCCCTAGCTTCTGTTGGGCTTTTATGTTGTTGGGCTTCGGGGCCCTAACCTCTGTTGGGCTTTTATGTTGTTGGGGTTAAACATGACCCATATAATTTGCTGAGATTGACTTTGACCTCTATAGGAATTACACACTTCTCAAGGTCGGCTGCCAAAAACATTGAGGCGAAGTGACAGTTGAGGTGCATGAACCTCAGAAACATCGAAGAAACAACACCGAATAATGACCGAAAAAAAACGCGCGACTATAAGAACAACGGCAAACTTGCCACATAAACGTCAGAATCCATTCTACTTTATATAAAAGTAATAGATAGATTGATAATAGATATGCATGACTTTGTTTAGTTTCATTATTTAATGCGTTCTAATGAGTTTTGAAGGTACTGATTGACTACGGATATTTTTGTCTAAAATTGCATAAATTATGAAAACCCCACAATTTGACAATTTGACATGTTCTCTAAAATACATCAAAACACACACTTTATGGGTTTTAAGGTGTTGATCAAACTCATGAGAACACATGTAGAAAACTCTCTAATATGGGCATTCCTTGCACACCTTATAACACAACCCATGAAAACATCCTAAAATTCATAAAAATTACTAAGGTCTTGTTTGGTATCACTTCAAAAAATTATGACAACAAAAGTAAAAAATAAAAACTGAAAATATAAATATAAATTTGAAAGTTGTTTGGGCACACTTAAGACTGACAAAAAAAAAACTAAAAATATGAAACTGACAAGAGGCTTGGTTATGCTTCTAAATCATAAAACATGTTGTTCATATGCATTAATTATCACCATTGATTTTTGTAGAACGAATTAGGAAGAGAACTAACCCTAAAATGCTATGATTGATATCTACACCGAAACTGTAACCGCCTCAATAACTGCCGACCAATAATATCCGCATTTATTCACAAGTCTAGGAACGTTTTTAAATTTCGAGGACGGAATTTCTTTAAGAGGGAAAGGATGTAATAACCCGAACTTCTTTTCTTGTAGAATTTAGGTAGGACCAACATGTGTTGAGTATATAGATATATTTAGAACCATTTGAAATAAATGCCAAGTGAATTGGGAGTATACAAGTGGTTTAAAAACTGAAAATTTGGGTTACAGGTGTAACTGTCCGGATAGCTTTTAAAAGCTGTCCAGACAGCTTTAATAAAATGGCGCAGATCTGCCAAATAGGTAGAGGTGTCCGGACAGCCTTCCAGGGTGTCCAGACACCTCTTTAAAAATTAGCCCGTGAATTGTTTTAAAAACACCCATTTCGCGATTTCACTTAAAATACCCGACCTAAACAAACCCTAAACCCCATTTTCTCTCAAATTTCCTCCCTCCCATTAATCTAAGATCATCAACCAAGGTAAGATTGTCCTCTTTCAAGTTGTTTCAAGTTTGATTCATGACTTCTCTCTCGAGCTTACATGTTCTTAAATTCCTCTCTTTGTCATAATCTTTCAAACCCAAACTCAAATCCATGAGTTCCTACATCATTTGAGGCCTAAAAGAAGCTTGAATCCCTTCCTTCTACTTGTTTCTACAACCTTGGTAAGTTTCTTAAACCTAAAAGCTAGTATTTAGAGATTGGGTGATTTGAGATTCTAGGGTTTTATGGGTTTTGTAGATTTGGAGGAAAATCTTTAAATTAGATGAAATTAGTGATTTAATAGCACTACAAGAAAGTGGATCATTTACGACACTTTACCACGGCGGTTATATAAAAGCGCCGACGCTTCTTGCATTTCACGGCGCTTTTTTTAAAAGGCCGCCGTAAAATATTTCACATTTGTGTCACTTATGCCAAGCGTCGTTAAAAGGTTGATATATCGGCGCTTTATTTCAAAGCGTCGTCAAATCCAAATAATTTCGCGCAATTCAAATGGCGCGAAATATATCGTGGCGCTTTTGGGTAACACATCATTAAATTTTCGGCGTTTCTAACAACAACCACCGTTATTTATTTTCTAATTAGAGACATTAACAAGAAACATTGTAAAATGTTAATATCACGGCGCTTTATGTCATAAGTGCCGTGAAACTAATTTCCCCTTTGCATCGACTGAACATGAAGAGGTAAAGTATATATGCATTTTTAAGTTTAAAGTATTGAATATCGATTAAGTACACAATATAATGTATAACGACTAACATGTGTTGTTTTCCTATTGTTACTAGACGATAAAGAGGGGAGTTCGACCTAGCCGCATTGAAATGTTCGAGCTTGGCTATGTGAAGAAAGATGAATCATATTCAAACGCATTCACGCAACAAAAAGCTGTATGATTTATTTATTTTTTCCTTATTGTTGGTCCAATTTAATATTTTTATTGAATTGTAAACTATTGATGCCCGTGTTTTTATATAGGAAGAGATACATAATCTGATCGTTGAGCGAGATGAGGGATTGAACTCCTTCGACGACGAGCACATCTTCACCCAAGTTCTCGGGCCGGATAGACCTGGGCGTGTGCGCTGTCGAGGACATGGAGTGACACCATCTTCTGAAGGTTTTACCAGTAGGTTTGGATCCTCTCAAGCTGTCCAAGAAGCGAAAAGAGCCGCTGAGATTGCACAAAGAGAAGTTGAAACGGCAAGAAAAGAACTAGAAGATTATAAGAGGATGTCGGATGAGAGAGCGAGAAAAATGGAGGAAGATGTGGCTAGGCTTACGCAGGCTTTGCTGAGATTTATAGAAAGTGGCAATGGTGATAACCTTTAATATGGTAAGTTTACTCTTTTTTTCATTTGAAGAATAGCATATAAAATGGTTCAGAAAATTTGAAAGCTCAAATCTTTGTGTGATTGAGTGTTACAGCATTAAAGTGGATGCTGTAAGTCTTCTGTATATGGCATGTTTTCTTCAATCAACTGTTATTGTTTCAAACATGTCCAAGTGCTAATCATTGTTTGGCTGGTTTGGTTACGTTATGAACATTTGATTGTTTTATGTTCTAGATATTTGTGATTTCAGTCAAAATAGGATTCAGGAGATATTTCATTTTTTTTTGTAATTTAGATTCTTTCAAACATGTGTAAGTCCTAATCATTATTTTGATAAATTGATTGCATTTTTTTTCCCAATTGTTAACTTTAGGAATTTTTATTTTTTCTCCCTTATCCATGTATGTTGTTGATTATGAGACTTGATATTATTATTTATAGGTACTGGTTAAAGTAGATGATTGTTTGGTGATGAAAGATGGGGAAGGGTGTTGCTGTTGCTGTGCTCAATTCTCTGCTTAACATTGTTGCACTGAGTTTGGCAAGACAATGAAGGTTTTGATTGCTCCTGAGCTAAATTTGTTATTAATGGAACCTTTTTATTTTGTCTTTAGATTAGTTGGATTGAGTACAAGCCAAGTTTCTATTTATATTTTGGTGCGGATAGTGGAAGTGTTTGATTATGTAAAACTATTATAATTGTTTTCATGTCATGAATGGAAATATGGAACCTTTTTATTTCTACAGGGTATTTTCATTCTTGTTATGCATTTATTTTTTTGAATGGAAATATGGAACCTTTTTATTGCTGTAGGGTATTTTCATTCCTGTTATGCATTTATTTTTCTGAAGGGGGTGTGCATAAATAAGCTCTTCTGGCTGCAGAGGCATTCATATACGCCGCTTTCGTAACCGCCGTAAATAAAATAAATATTATAGTTTTTTAAAATTTTATATATTAACGGTGCTACTAAAGCACCGGGTATTATATAAATTATTTAATATTAATTATTTATGGCGCTTACATAAGCGCCGGTATATATAACGTATTAAAAATAAAATATTTTTGTGACGTTTTAAAAGCGTCGTAACATATCAAAGAACGACGCTTCCATATACCTGAAGACTAATCCTATGGTTGAGATACCGACAGTTCTTCTTATTTTACGGCGCTTAAATAAGCGCCGTGAAATTAGAAATATAGCGACGTTACATAAAAAGCGTCGCTATATTATTAACGACACCTGTTTTAATGGCGCATGTTCGGCGTTTTCTAAAGCGCCGAAAAATACTTTTTACGGCGCTTTTTCGTTTTTAAAAAGCGCCGATAAAGACATCACTGTTGTAGTGTAGGTTGATTTAGACTTGTTTATGATTGTATTGCTAGATTCTATTGTTGATTGGAGTAGCAAGTTTGAGTAGGTGAAGTTCAAGAACTTGGAAAGTTTTGGGTAAGAGAAGGTAATGAGTTCTTGATTTATTGGATTAATTTGTGTTAGATATGTGAAATTGAAGTTGTTTGTATATTGATTGGAGGATGGGCTTACCGAATAATAGGTTGGTTGAGGCCGGGAAATTCAAGGTTGAGTATTGGTTTACATAGTTAATTTTTGGAGTACGAGGTAGGGAAATTCCACCATTTGCTATTCTCTTTGAATATGTCTTCTAATTAAGAACGTTTATCTTTCTCATTGTTCATTATAATTCGTTCTTGCCTTAATTGCACCTAAGGGAGAACAACCCCACTTTGTGATTTCTTCGTTGTATGATTTAAGTTATATTGCATACCCTACTTGTTCAATCTTCCATTGAGCATGAATTATTCTTGAACATGCATCATGTAGTAGATATATATGTAGGTTGTATGTATATCTTACTGCATCGCCATGTTGGACATGCATTGTAGTTGCATGGTAGATGCCGGGTATGTACCCGTGTATCTCCTAGTTGTGATTGATGTGAAATGTGGAATGGCGTTGGGCCATTCAGGGTTTCCTATGAGTATGGGAATGCCGGTGGGCCGAGTCAGGATTTCATATGTGCTCAAAGCACCATGCGATGATGTTGTTGGGCTGTTTAGGGTCCCGATATGTATAGGGATGCCGGTGGGACAAGTTAGGATCTCTTATGGTTTGGTTATCTACTTGTGTCTGGTGTACTGACCGACACCAAAGTGTGTGTGTGTGTGTGTACTTACCCCAAGTGTAGGGCATCGGCAAGTAATAAACCGGTGAGTCCAGTATCGATCCACGAGGAAGCAATGCAAATTTGAAGTGAATGATATGCAAACGACTAACTAACACTAATAAACTCAATGAATATCAAATAAAACCAAGTAAATGAAATGGGCCAAATGACTCGGTAGCATGAGTGATTTTTGTAATCAAAGTAAGCACGAATTGAATTTAAAACAATTAATTAAAAACCTAGTTTCTAATCCGTCCCAGTGGCTACTCGGTTCTCATACTCAAGGTATCATTGCAAACACACACAACCATACACAATGCATTGTGTGATACTATCAATCATGCATATGCAAAGAGAATTGGGATATAAGACTTCAATTCATACATGTAGGCCATTGGGTCTCTTAATCTACGATGAACGCAAAGGGATAAGCACCTAATGTTATGGATTAATGTTCCCCCTTGGGGCTCGGGTTGGCTAACACCCTAGTTTCACACTCAAAGATCAATTAACCATAACTCTCCCATGCACATTCTTAAATTAACCCAAAACCCCATCATCAATACACATAATTAATAGTTATGCAATGGAAAACTCAATTAATTAAGGAAATCATGGAATGGGTTTAAAAATTCTCAATCAAACACATTAGATGCAATCCCTAGACTAGACAATCCGAGAATACAATCAAATATGTCATTCTCGTGTATCCAATCACACAACTATCACGAAATTAAAAGAGAGAAATCGAAGCTACGATTCTTTGAGCATACCTTGAGTAATCGAAACCTTGCACCCACTGTTCGGGACTAAAAACTAGAAAGGGAACTTAGCCACTCATTATAATGAGAATAAACATCAATTTTATAGAAGAAAACCAATGTTTACAATCAAGATCACAAGAACTAAGCAAAACCCTAGAGAGAGAAAGAGAGAGAAAAACTATGGTGGCTAGATGTGGAGAGTGAATGAATGAGAAAGAAAACCCAAATCTTAGGGTTTTCCCCTCTTTTTACAAGTACAATTACCTATTTACCCTTATAAAGCTTTCTCCCATTGGTTACATTTGAGAAATACCCAAAAACCCAGCTCAATTAACCATTCTCAGAATGCAGAAATCGAGCAACTGTCCGGACGATTGAAATCTGTGTGGACGATTAAACCTTCTGGTTCCAACTGTCCAGACAGATTATGGGGTGTTTGGACAGTTTGTGTAGATTTTCATTTTTGGCTGTAGCTTCATGATTCTTTGACCTTTTTTCCCTTGGATTCAACTATCCGAACATCCAATGAAGGTGTCCGGACAATTCTTCATCTCTATGCACTTTTCTTCAGTCCCGAGAGCTTCCAACTTTGTTGGTTTAATCATATTTTCTGTAAAACCAATGAAAGGCAATCATAAGAGTAAAACTAACTTATTTAAACACAAATACATTACTTACGATACTAGAACCCCTAATTAGATGGTATTAGGACCTCAAAATAGAGGTCCGATCACACCCCCCAACTTAGACGTTGCTAGTCCCTAGCAATGCGAACACTAACTAAAAATAAAAACCTAACTCACTGACGTAGGAATCACGGTTGCATTTAGCATATGCAACAAGCCTTTAAACCCCTAGGTCACCCTAGTGGACGAGTTGTAGTCTCGTGAGGGCTTATCAGAGCGATACCCACAAACACTTGCCAAGGGATCCACCATTACTTTGAAGGCACCATAAATGATTCTTAAGTTCTCACATGCAAGAAATAGAGCTAATCCCCCAATTCCCCCGCTTAGTCAAAAACATGCAAAATCTTTGGAAAATCAATCTCAATCCCCTCAAAGATGACTGAGAACATTTTATACTATGAAAAATATATGTGCAATCAAACAAGGCAACTCAACACATTCACACAAGTAAAACCTTGTTATGGACCCTTTTGGTGTTCATAAATCCCCAATCCCAAATGCACATAAAAACATAAAAGCATTGTGGTAAGTGAATGACTTACACAATTGAATTAAATGTATGTGTTTATAAAAGATAATTTGGATGGGCATAGCTTTGAGAAAGAAATCATCTACAAGAGCAATTAGTGCATTCACCAACTCACTTGCTTACCTTGGATCAAATTCATCAAAAGGTTAAATGGGTTGTATTGTGGCTAAGGGGCAAGGTAGGAAGAATTTGGAACTAGGTAACAAATCGCAAGGTTAAGTTCAAACATGTGAGCTAAGTTCTCATTTTTTTCACCCCTTCCATTGTATCACAATTTCAAAGACTTCTCCTTCTTTACATACAAAGGATTAACTTTATTGCATACACCTCTTTTTGATGTTTTTCTTCTTCTTCTCTTTTCTATGCATTTTTTTTCTTTTCTTTTCTTTTTTTTTTTCGGAAATGAACAACAGTTATATAACAACCCTCAAATTTGTTTCCAATATGAGAAAGGGTAATATCATTGCCAACTTATTTTTTCGAAGCTCCTACTTAACCTTGCAACCAAAGGTGGGAAATATTTAAGGAAGTGGTTCACACAAGGCTTGTAAGTGAAATAAAAAGGCTTAAAGAAATTTAGGCTTATAATCACTCACAAATGAATAGGCTAGGCTCAAATCTCTCAACCTAATGAATCATTCAAGCCTAAGTTCACAAGCAAGTGGCAAAATACGAAAATCACACTTCTCAGTAATCAAATATAATGGATGCAAAGCTATTGAAGAACACGCACAACACGCATATAAGATGTCAAATGAATATCAATGAATAGCATCACCCAAAACCCAATGTATATCAATGAAGAATGGCTCAAAAGAATGAGAAGGGTTAAAAGGTAGTTTTTCAGACAAAAAGATCCAAAAACACAGTCATACAAATGCTTCAATGCCAAGATGCTTGCTCAACTACACAATTTTATATCAAACTAGGTCCCAATCATCCCAAGAAAGATTGATTACAATTATCCCACTCAATTGCATGTATTGGTTTCACAAAAGGAATTAAGAAACCTACTCTACACTTGCACATTTGAACAATAATAAGAAATTAACGTTCAAATTGGTAGTGAATCCCAAAAGCGTCTACCTATCCCTTCCCAGAGTCCATCTAGCATGTATGAACAACAAAGCACAACACAATAGGATAGAGGGTAGGAAGTCATACCATACTCTTCAAAAGTGGTTGGAATCATGAGAAATAAAACATATCATGAAAAAGTTAATACCAACCACACTATCCAAACATGACACAACAAGATTTTTTTCAAAATTTTTAAAATTTTGATATTCACAAAAACACACCAAAATAAAGCACATTTCACAATGAATTCACAATTCCCTCACCCCCCAACTTAAATGAGACATTGTCCCAAATGTCAAGAATGGAAAATAAGGCAAGAACAAATTGTGAAATGCATTGTGAACATACAAAAACACATCAAAATTAAGGGTAAGAAAATCACAACATAACACACAACCATTTCATAATTCTCACCCCCCAACTTGAATAAGTGCATAAGGAGTGAAAATTGTGAAATGGATTGTGAGCATACAAAACACACACAAAAATTGAAATCAAATCAAAACTAATCGCAACCATACTCTAGTACAAGGGTGGAATCTCCCACAAACTAGGTGGGGGTGGGATCCTTTAGATCCCGGGGAACAACCAAAGCATCAAAGTTCTCCATGAATGGTATCAAGCATTGGTCATTCACCTTAAACACTTTCCCTCCACTAGTGTCCTCAAAATCACTACTTCCATGTTGAGGAACATGGCGAACATCTAAAGATCCATTCTCCTTGGTCCTCAAATCTCCAGGAAAAAATTGTACCCGAGATTTGGGCCTCCACACTTTCCTAAATTTTCCAATAACTTTTTGCACAAAGTGACGTTTAGGAGACTTTTTCACTCCACCTACTAAAGGTTTTCTTTCCGGTCTTGGTGGATGCAATTGGGATGATTCAACTCTAAGTGTAGGAGGCTCTAATTCCTCAATGTAATCTTTCTCACAAAAAGGTTGACTAACTTTCGCACCCAATGCTAGCACACCTTCAACCGGATCCTTTGCAAGGGTTAACTCCAAATTATCCTCAATATGGGCATGGAGAAAATCTACATCCCTTATATCCCCACACTCACCCACAACCTTAGTCACACTAAAGATATTCATCTCCATGGTCATATTCCCAAAAGAAAGTTGCAGCACCCCACTCGTATAATTGATTAAGGCATTGGAAGTTGCTAGGCATGGGCGACCTAAAATGACCGAAATGGAAGTGCTAAAGCTAGTAGGAGGTTGAGTATCTAACACAATGAAATCCACGGATAGTAAAAATTATCCACTTGTACTAACACATCTTCAACAATACCCCTAGGAACCCTAACGGATCTATCGGCTAATTGCAAGGTGATCCTAGTAGGTTTCAATTCACCTAACCCCAATTTTTGATAGATTATGTACGGAAGGAGATTCACACTTGCTCCCAAGTCTAACAATGCTTGCTCCACCCTATGGCTCCCTATGACACATGAGATAGTAGGGCAACCAGGGTCTTTGTACTTTGGGAGGGTGTTGGTTTGAATAATGGAGCTTGCTTGCTCCGCTAGAAAAGCTTTCTCCTTAAGATTTAATTTCCTCTTCACTGTACACAAATCCTTAAGAAACTTGGCATAAGAGGGTATTTGCTTAATTGCATCTAGGAGAGGTATATTGATCTTAACTTGTCTAAATAACTCAAACATCTCCTTATGCAATGCCTCATTGGTGTTATTTCTTAGCCTTTGGGGAAAGGGTAGCTTGGGGATGTACTCACTCTCCTTGCTAGGCTCTACCTTATCCTCTCTTGGTTGTCTCTCACTTTCTTCTACTTGGTCTCTTTGTTTCTTAACTCTCTTTTCACTAAGCAAAATTTTCTCATTTTCACTCTTCTCTTCCTTTCTCTCTTCCACACCATTACCAAAGTCTTGCACCACATCATTTTCATCACTATTCTCAAAGGGTATAGGTCTATCCACAAATCTTCCATTCCTTAAAGTAAGGATGGATTGCACTTGCTCATGTCCACTAACCTCCCCACTCCCACTAGATGAATTTATCAATTTGGTTTGCTTTGAAGGATTAGGGTAAGGTTGAGCAGGAAATTTCCCCTTTTCATAGGTGGTGAGAGCTTGTGTGACCTTGGTCATTTGACTCCTTAAATCCTCAATTGCCCTATTGGTTTGTTCTTGAAATTTGGTGGCCTTTTGATTCTCCCCTATTTAAGCTTGCATGAAAATGTTAAGAGTGTCCTCAAGGGACCTCTTAGGGGGTGGAATATATGATTGTTGGGCTGGTTGTGCAACGCTTGGAGGAGACAATTGTTGTTGGGGTGGATTGGGGAGTGCTTGAGATTGATCATTCCCATCATTCCTGCACCCAAAGTTTTGGTGATTCCTCCAAGGGTAATTCTCATTGTAAGAATTGTTGCCTTGGTTATTGGTAGGGTAGGGCTTCCTAAAGTTTTGAGAATTGGTCCCATTGTAACCTTGCCCAAATAGGACTTCCTTACAAGCCAGTAAAGCATTACACTCATCCGTCCTATGATCCCTAATTTCACACAAAATACAAGCAACATGTTCATCAACACCAACCACATTTATAGGGGCCTTTTGTGACTCTAGGGACTCCAATTTCTTGGACAACAAAGCATGTTTAGCTTGCACATCATCATTTTCATTCAAAACAAACTTGCCACTAAAGCTTGGCATAACAACATATCGGGTTAGTGGAGGAGCTTCCCAAGATCGGGATTCCTCGCCAACCCATCAAAGAAAGTAAATGCTTTATTGGCATCTCTATTCAAAAAGTCACCTTGAGTCATAGTGGAAACCAATTTCTTTAAAGATGGAGTCAAAGATTTATGAAAGAAATCCACAATTTGGAATTTTTGAAATCCATGGTGAGGACACATAAACAACAAATCTTTAAACCTCTCCCAAGCTTGGAAGAAGGCTTCATGTTCTTTGTAATGAAAATTCATGATTTGTGTTTGGTAAGAAATGGTACGGTGAGAAGGAAAATATTTGTTGAGAAATTCTTCTAGCATTGCCGCCCAACTCGCAATGGATTGGGGGCGTAAGTTCTCAAACTATTGTTTTGCATGATCCTTCAAAGAGAATCGAAAAGGTTTGAGTCTCAAAATTTCTTGTGTGCATGTGACATCACCAAAAGTAGAACACACCGATTCAAAATCACGCACATGTGAATATGGTCGTTCCGATTCCATTCCATGGAATTTGGGAATCATTTGGAACGTGGAAGGTTTAAGGCTCACATTTTGTTGGTTCGGTGGCATGATGATGCAAGAAGGTTGAGTTTGCCTTGCGGGATGCGTAAGTTCCCTCAAAGTGCGATGCTCTTGGGCTGGGGAATGAATGTACTCCATAGGAGGAGGTGTATGAAAGTTTTGCCCAAAGTGATCATATTGTGGCACTTGTGGCATTTGAGGTATATTGTAATACATAGGAAGCACATAATTATATGGGGGAGGCATATGGTATGCGGGGGCATATTGGGAGGTTGGTAGACATTTTGTGGGGAAAATTGCGCTGCATTGTCTTGTTGAAGTGGTTGAGGTGCATTTTTTAAAGCATGCTCAACTTGAACATTTGGCAAATTTTGAGCATTTGGCGCATTTTGGGCATTGCCAACTTGGGCATCTTGCCCTTGCACCGGATTCATTAATTCATCAATGTTCACATGTTGTAAAAGACGACGCAATACATCAAGATTCATATCACCCCCATGTACACTCCCCGCATCACTCGCATTTATATCGCTACCTCTCCCATCTCTATTAGACCCACGCCCACTAACATTATCTCTAGGTTGAGACATGATGGCAAGGAACAATAGCAAGTAACACACAAAAGTAGCAATCAACCAAGTCAAGTACCACAAGATTTTTTTTTCAATCAATGAACAACCAATAACAATATCAAACAAGAACAAGAGCAAAGATAGGAATAGAGCAACAATCAATCTTAGGAACAATAACACACCAAGATGTAGAAAGTAGTGATAGAACGAAAATTACGCAAAGCTCTCTCAAACAACGTATCACTACCAAGCAGCAAAAAAGGTGACATCCATCGCCCACAGGAATCTAAGTTAGCCCCATCTGCCAAGTTCTCCTCACAATTTTTTTTCTCTTTTCAACAACTACACTAACTAAACTACACTAGAAAGCAAGTAAAATGGAGGAACGAAGTTACCCTTAAAGCGTGACCGGGCTCCTTCCTTATTTGATGGCATTTAATAGCATAAAGCTAGCATCTACAAGCCACTCAGCTCCGTCTTTGACACTCGCTTCCCTAGAAACGATGCCAAAAAACTTGATCGACACCAAAGTGTGTGTGTGTGTGTGTACTTACCCCAAGTGTAGGGTATCGGTAAGTAATAAACCGGTGAGTCCGGTATCGATCCATGAGGAAGCAATGCAAATTTGAAGTGAATGATATGCAAATGACTAACACACACTAATAGACGCAATGAATATCAAATAAAACCAAGTAAATGAAATGGGTCGAATTACTCGGTAACATGAGCGATTTTTGTAATCAAAGTAAGCACGAATTGAATTTAAAACAATTAATTAAAAACCTAGTTTCTAATCCATCCCGGTGGCTACTCGGTTCTCATACTCAAGGTATCATTGCAAACACACACAACCATACACAACGCATTGTGTGATACTATCAATCATGCATATGCAAAGAGAATTGGGATATAAGACTTCAATTCGTACATGTAGGCCATCGGGTCTCTTAATCTACGATGAACGTAAAGGGATAAGCACCTAATGTTATGGATTAATGTTCCCCCTTGGGACTCGACTTGGCTAACACCCTAGTTTCACACTCAAAGATCAATTAGCCATAACTCTCCCATACACATTCCTAAATTAACCCAAAACCCCATCATCAATACACATAATTAATAACTATGCAATGGAAAACTCAATTAATTATGGAAATCATGCAATGGGTTTAACAATTCTCAATCAAACACATTAGATGCAATCCCTAGACTAGAGAATCCAAGAATACAATCAAATATGTCATTCTCATGTATCCAATCACACAACTATCACGAAATTAAAAGAGCGAAATCGAAGCTACAATTCTTTGAGCATACCTTGAGTAATCGAAACCTTGCACCCACCGTTCGAGACTAGAAACTAGAAAGGGAACTTAGCCACTCATTATAATGAGAATAAACATCAATTTTATATAAGAAAATCAATGTTTACAATCAAGATCACAAGAACTAAGCAAAACCCTAGAGAGAGAAAGAGAGAGAAAAACTATGGTGGCTAGATGCGGAGAGTGAATGAATGAGAAAGAAAGCCCAAATCTTAGGGTTTTCCCCTCTTTTTACAAGTACAATTACCTATTTACCCTTACAAAGATTTCTCCCATTGGTTACATTTGAGAAATACCCAAAAACCCAGCTCAATTAACCATTCTCGGAATGCAGAAATCGGACAACTGTCCGGACGATTGAAATCTGTGTGGACGATTAAACCTTCTGGTTCCAACTGTCCAGACAGATTATAGGGTGTTTGGACAGTTTGTGCAGATTTTCATTTTTGGCTATAGCTTCATGATTCTTTGACCTTTTTGCCCTTGGATTCAACTATCCGAACATCCAATGAAGGTGTCCGGACAATTCTTCATCTCTATGCACTTTTCTTCAGTCTCGAAGCTTCCAACTTTGTCGGTTTAATCATATTTTCTGCAAGACCAATGAAAGGCAATCATAAGAGTAAAACTAACTTATTTAAACACAAATACATTACTTAAGATACTAGAACCCCCTAATTAGATGGTATTAAGACCTCAAAATAGAGGTCCGGTCATGTACATGATGTTAGCTATCATATTGTTGCATTTGTGCCTTTCTTTAATATTTCAGCCTTATGTTATTCACTTGCTCTTTATTATTCCCTACTGGACTTTCGCTCACCCTTTTTCTTTCTCATATTCCCTTCTCGTAGGTGAGTCTAGTTCCAGTACTAGAGTTGCGGATCAGGAGGAGGGTGCGTGACATGGATGGACCCCTGGAGAGTGATAGGACTAGATGGTTCTAAACTTTGATTATGTTATTACTATTTTGTCGTACCTATTTTCTTAGTTGAGACACATTGTGTGATATCTCTATTCGATGGTGGGATGGACCGTTGGGAGGGTGCTCCGTGTGATCGGGTCTCCCGAATCGGCCTTGTGGACTTTGTGTCCTGACGATTTCTTATGGTTGTAGGATTGCTACTTGTGTTGGTTGTTGATTATACATGTTATTGTGTGTGGGAAGAAATTATGTGTGATTGTTAGGTGGCCTGAGGCCCTACTTAGATTTGAAAATTGATTGATGATATGATTTGTTAGGTGGCCTGAGGCCCTGCTTAGACTTGAGAATTTAACTGTGATATGAATTGTTAGATGGCCGGAGGCCCTGCCTAGGTTGTGAATGTAATGCCCTGCTCTGCGTCATATGAGGCGAGGTGTGGGGGTTACTATTCTGGATGAAATACCACATCGGCCAGGGATGGGTCTTGGGTGCAGAATATAACATGCTGCAGACCTTAAACTATTGTCCAATCTTTTCTGGTATGGGCCAAGAGGGTTGGGAACTGCCAGGCTGGGCTTGGTATGGGCCAAGTTCAGTGGTTGGTGGGGAGATTGGGCTTTAGTGGGTCTGGCTGTTACAGTGAATATATTTGTGATATTGTTGCGCGTTTACTCTATGTTGGCATCTTCTGTATTATCGGAAGGTGCTATCGAAATTTTTGGTGGTGTGATGATTGAATTAATTATGGTTTGATTTAGACGGTACCAAAAGTAACGCATTCCGGGTCGGGGCGTTACATTCTCTCTATCGTGTAACCCTTTCATTGCCTCTGTTGTGCGCTGGAGATGAAGAAGATCAAGATCATAATAAAAGCAAAGATCGAACATTTGACAAAATCGAAAAATTAGATCCGTGTAAAATATTGCAAATTCAGTCAAAACCAAATCAAGAATATTGAACCTTATATTTTATGTTTCAACAAAATACCTTAAAATAAGATGATTTTAGGAGTCCTAGAGATAAGACAAAGGCAAAATCTAGTGGAGGAGAGTTGCATATATCGATTTCTTCGATTTGACAGAATGGAGAGTCAGTGAGAGCGCTCTGGAGAAGTAAAGTTTATATGTCTTGAATGAAGTCACGTGGTCTCTGCCCCTTGATAGCGATGATGTGTTAAGGTTTTGTAGGGTGTAAAATGTAATTTGACACACATAGGGATCGATTTTTTCAATCCCTTACCCTCAGCAAGGAAATCAGATATAAAGACTTATATAAGGAAAGGGAAACACTACTGCATCTATATTTTTTTATGTGCTCTCTAAATATGAGGATAAGAAGTCTGATAGGGACGGTTGGGAATCCTCTTAACATATACAGTGTATGATAATTTTAAAATATTGTCAAAAATACAAAAATATACCGTATAAAAATTAGACATTTGAGTAGATGTTGGTACTGACTACTGACGTTGAGAGGCACCTACCGCAACGCTATCGATCGTGCGTCTGCCTCTCGAGGACGCACGACAGTATGAAAATGTCAGGTGGACCAATAACTCCAACAATCCTGTTGAGACCTTATATATACTGACTTACTATAATGCCTCTTGATCTACCCCACGCTCATTGCAAAACCATGAAGATTTTTTTAACGGTTGCTCTGTTTGAGAGGTTCAGCTCCACGCAATACAAGTCTCAAATTTGCATCATTCGGGAGAAGGAAATCGGTATTTAACTTTCTTTTATTTATGCAGGGCTCTACCAACGCCTTCTATCTAGCTTCATATGTAACTCTCTTTTTTCTTCTTTTTTTTTTGTTCGGTTTCAGCATTTAGTGATGTGAAAAATAAAGGGTTAGATAAGGCGGTAAAGAGATGAGAAAGCGGAGATTAGCAAGAAGGGTTGATGTACCAGTTATAGTTTGAAGAATTTGAGAGTGATGAGAAGAAGAAACTGAGAAGTTACAAAAAAAAATACGAAAGAATGTGAGTGAGATTTGACCCAATTCACTTGAGGTATTGTCCATACTCTAGGTCCAAGGCCTGCGTGGTTTTGTGCTGGCGCCTTAAGTGTTAAATGTTAGTCTCACACTTATAAACATGTCGTTGTGGCTTATACCAAACTAATGTGAGACTTTTGTAGTTTTTACAAGTCTTAACATTCTCATACACTTGTGTGCTCAGTTGTGCGAGGCCTAACAAGTAGACTATACGTGGCGTTGTTAGGATCGAGTAAATGCTACAATATCATGTTATAATTTGAATAATTTGAGAGATATGAGAAAAAGAAGTTGAGAAGTAAGAAAAATGAGGTAAGAGATGTTTGACCCAATCCACTCGAGATATTAGCTTAATAGATGTTAGGGTGGTGATTTTTCCCTTGCTAGCTAGTGGCTTCATATCAACCTTCTCATTCACAATTTCTTCTACTTTCAAGCAAACTAGAATGAATCTATTAAAAAAAAGTCCTCACTTTCAATAGGTTTACAAAATCCTATAACCTAAAAAATATTAAAAAGTAAAATCTCGAAAGTCCAAAATTACACAAAGAATTCAAATTAGCTTAATAGATGTTAGGGTGGAGATGGAACTTTTGATAGTAGACAAATAAGTATGTGACAAACATAATCATCACTCTCAACTCAATTTTGCTTAGATGGATTCAACTATTGTATGTTTTGTATACATATGTGATTAAAGTCTTATATTGATTAACTAGAAGAACATTAAGACTTTGCTGCACCGTATTGGATAATATAATTTTAGTATCTAATGTATAAGTTAATCATTGTATAAGTTGATGTATAATTTAATCTTATCTAGTATTTGGAAAAAATATAGTGTTAAGCTTGTATATTATAATTCTTATTCAATGAGTTCCTGGAGAACTCGATGTGGAAATCCCTGCTTCAGGAAAAGTACAATCTGCTCAAGGTTATTCAAACTCCTATCAATGTCCCAAAAATGTCTAATATATGGAACAATATTCAGCGCCTTCTAGACCCACGGGGGGCAATATTGAAAAAGCCATTAAAGAAGGTTTGGCTTTCTCTGTGGGAGATGGTAAGAATGCAAGTTTTGGGAAGACCTCTGGCTTGGAAAGACCCGTTTAAAAGAGAAATTCCCACAGCTATACACTATATCTTGTCTCCAATATCAACCTGTTGAGAGATTTGGTTTTTGGGATGGTTTAAAATGGAATTGGTTATTCACTTGGAGAAGAGTCCTTTTCCAGTGGGAAGAGGTCCTTCAAAATGAGTTCTTTGACTTACTTGGAGGCACGGTTCTTTGCCCAGAAAAGAGAGAACATCATATGGAGACATACTTTTGAAGGTGATTACTCAGTTAAATCTCTCACTTCGACGGCTGTAGATCAAGAGTTACCTTTCACGTTGGTGTCCTCTACCAATGTCTGGAAACGTTGGTCCCCCCAAAGTGGACTTCTTTGTTTGGCTTGTGTGTTACAAGGGAAAATAAGCACTAGAGAGAGGCTTTGCAACCTTGGCATTCTTCTCCCTTGATGCGGGAATCCCACATCGGAAGAGAAGGGGTTCAATGTCTAGTTTATAAGTTGGACAAACCTAACATTAGTCAACCGGTTTTCTAATGGATAGTTAGGTCCAATCTTGTGAACTGGGCTTGGGCCTGGGGATTTGCCCCCTGTCCATGTGGGCCTGTGTGTTCTGTTAGTGGTGTACCCACCTTCTATTAGGCGTGTGCTGGCCTCGCTGCATCTGTTTGGTATTGGAGCCCGGTTTGGGAGTATGCCTGTGTCTGTGTGACGGGCTGGCATTACTCTATGTGGCGAGCCATTGGGTCAGGCTAGAAGTGCACGAGAGCGTGCACGTTCTAAGTAGGAGGGAATGATGCGGGAATCCCACATTGGAAGTGAAGGGGTTCAATGTATAGTTTATAAGTTGGGCAAACCTAACATTAGTCAACCAATTTTCTAATGGATAGTTAGGTCCAATATTGTGAACTGGGCTTGGGCCTGGGGATTTGCCCCCTGTTCATATGGGTCTGTGTGTTCTGTTAGTGGTGTACCCACCTTCCCTTAGGCGTGTGCGGGCCTCGCTGCATCATCCCCCCCCCCCAACAATTGAGTGACCATAAACATCTTCTAATCAATTGTCGATTGATTATTGTATTATTGCTTATTATGATACGTGATTTTATCCTCATATTAAGGATTGATTTTCTCCTTGACATGAGGATAAATTACAATCTTTATCACCCTTATTAGGGTCACCAATGTACATATATATACACGTCTGTACTGTTAATGAAATATTGAGAAAAGATTTGTAATCCTCTCTTCAATCTTTCATGTTATCGAAGCCTTTCCTTGGCACAATTTTCATCTTCTTAATCCTTGGCATCTCGTGTGCACTCCATGCAAAGTTTTTAATGTTAGAAAGGAGAAGTTTGGTGACCTCCTCAGCTAACTCTTTATTCAACTGAGACCCAAGAAATAGCTTCTTTTCAGTTCCTTCTTCCATAGTTATAGGAAGAAGTGCTTCAACTGGTGTTGGCTTCTGTATCTTTTCTTCTTCTCGAATATCTAGGCTTCCAACTGAGATGGGGGTCTTCTTTTTATCCTTCAAATCAATATAGTACATCATTCGAGCTAACTTCTAGCCCCCCTTCACTTCTCCTACCCCATTAGGAGTTGGGAACTTCATTTTAAGGTGGTAAGTAGAGACCACCACCCGAACCTTGTGTAACAAAGGTCTGCCGATGATGGCGTTGTAGGGGGACTACACATCCACCACCAGAAGATCAATCATATGCATAACTGTTCTTGGGTAGGTTCCCAATGTAACTGGCAGGGATATGACTCCCTTGGGTATTATGGATTCTCCGGCAAATCCATATAGAGGAACTGAGAAGCTCTTTAATTTGTCCTGTGAGATATCCATCTTCTTGAAATCATGGTAGAACAATATATCAGCCGCACTACCATTGTCCACCAGAACCTTCTTTACTGTGAAGTTAGCGATGACAGCGTCTACTACCAAGGCGTCATCATGCGGGTCTTGGATATCTTCTGTATCTCATTCTGTGAAGGTTATCTTCTCTTCATCCCTTCTTGCCTTCTTTCTTTCTTTCCCCACTTCATTAATCCGGGCGTAAGCCCTTCTTGCTAAGGAGCTTTCTCCTCCTACCTCCAAACCTCGCATGATTACTTCAATCGTTCCAGCAGTCCCCTTCTAGTGACAAGGAGACCTATCCCTTCTTCTCTGCTTGCTTCTATCGTCATCCCGATCATCACCATCAGTTCTCCTCCTCTTCTCTTCCTTATTCGAAATGAACTGCCTTAGATACCCTCGTCTAATTAGACTTTCAATCTCATCCTTTAGGTGTCTACAATCTTCAGTGTCGTGACCATGGTCTTTATGGAATAGATATTATTTATCTAAAATATGTTTTGTAGCCGAGGCTCTCATTTTCTTAGGCCACTTCACTATATCCCTGTTTCCAACCTCTAGGAGGATATTATGCAATGAACTGTTTAGTGGAGTGTACGAACTATACCGAGGGATTGGACCCTGGTCAGTCTTCTTACTAGATTGTTCTTCTCTTTTCCTATCACATCTTACTTCAGTTCTTTCTTGCTTCTTCTTTAGTAGAGGCAGATCTCTCTCAGTTCTTCCTGGGGCACTCGAGCTTTTCTTGGTAGGGGTCGAGGAAGTAGAGAACTGGGAGATCTTTATCATGTCTTCTGACTGCATGAACTTATCTCCCCTTGCATAGAGTTCTCCCATAGTCTTTGGGCGTTTCTTGGTTAATGAGCGTACATAGGCTTCATCCCTTACAGTTCTTACTAGTGCTAAATGGCTACTTCTACCTAGACATACGGGATCTCAAGGCATGCTGTATTGAACCTTGCAAGGAACGACCGAAGTGACTCTCCAGGCTCGTGATCCAGGTTCATCAAGTCTAGACTAGTCTTCGCCGTTCTTCGTGCAACGGAGAAGTGAAGCACGAGCTTTTCAAATAGGTCTCCAAAGCTGGTCACACTGTGTCTTGGTAGCGAATTGAACCAAGTTCTTCTTGGCCCAAATAGAGTTGAAGGGAAGATCTTACACATTATTAGGGCACTTACCCCCCGGCACTCCATCATTGACTTGAAACCCTGTATGTGATCACATGGGTTGGTCAACTCTTCATACTTCTCCAGTTTTGGAACAATGATGTGACGGGGCATTTCAACTTCCAAAATTTCGGGTGCTAAGGGAGTAAGCGTACTGTCCCATACTCTTTCCATCGGGGTCACCTCTTGTAGAGCGGCAATCTTTTTGTTCATTTCATCCAGGTGACAACCTACATCTTCATTATAGGTTGTCCCCCTCTTAGTACTTTCTCCAATAGTACCTTCGTGGTTAGCTTTTTGTGTTAATTCCTTAGAGCTTCTAGAGTGTGAACTTCGCACCTCCTCATTATTCTGAACTCCCTGATTCGGTGGGGGTACTTCATGTCGACCCGCTGCTTGATTAGTCCATGACTGCTGATTCAAGATCAATTCTATCAACATTTGTACCTACTGAGATAGTTGCTGGAACTACGTCTGAGATAGGGTACTTCGGGCTGCCTAGCCTGGGGGTTCAACAGCTTGGTTCTTCCAGCTCCTTCCCCTTGGTGCCCAACTTCCCCAGGAAGGGGTGGTCCCCCTGTTCCTGGTTGGGGTCATTGTGGTCTATAATTTGGTGGCTTGTTTCAGAAGTAGAGGTGACATTCTTCCTTAGTCTGACCATTATGAGTTTCTTTGAGGAAGTTTATTTTCCTTCCCACAGATGGCGCCAAACTGATGATGTCTAAAACAAGTTCACCCAATTAGATGAATCAATCAAGTCAGGCTGAGTAAGAACAACCAGTTTCTCCTTTGCTGGCAAGTAGTCCCTTTCTACCTTCCTGTGCAAGAAGTGAACATAAGCTTCGTTAGGGCCCTGAGGGTGTACTCGGGGGTACCTCTCTGACGCTTAAGTTAGTACAATACTAAACTTGGGAGGATGGCTCGGTGCTTCGAGCGTTGCCTTTTACTTAGTAAGTATTACAGAGTGAGAGTTAGAGCTTACCTGAGGGCAGAGGTTCCCCTTTTATATGAGTTTGAAGTATTTGAGTTGTAGTAGGAGTCTGATTCTCTCTCATTGGTTTCCTGGAGGGCTTTTCGGAGGGTAAATTACTTCCGTGCTCTCTTCCAAAGGGGAGTAGGACTCTCTTGAGAATTGGCGTCCTATGAGGACTCTTCTCCGGCTGAACCTTGTATATCTTCGCTTCTGTAGTGTGGTTACTGAAGTACCTCCTTCTATTATATACGGAATGGGCACTTTGGTTTATGCACCGAAGTGCCTTCTTCCTTTTTGAACCGAGGTGAACACTTCGGTTATGAACCGAAGTGCACCCTTCAGTTCTTCTACCACCATGGCCCTGTTGGCATCTGTCCTGCCACGTGGCCTTCTCAAATTATTGAGGGGCATTTTGGGAATATCAAAGACAAATCAAACACAAGTATGTAATCGAAGATGGAAAGCACTAGGGTACTTAACTTCACCTCACCTATCCAATTCAATTCCCTTGGTCCCTTAATCCCTAATTCATCTCTCAATAATGATAATCGATTTCCCAACCTATTCAACGTTCTATTCCTAGATACATCAAACGTATTTCAATATAGATCCCTATTATTCCTAACAATCGGATTAATATATCAAAAACCCATTAAGAACTATGGAAATCATTTAGCAATTGCATAAGTCACAAACTGATATTCCTATGGTTCATGCACCCTATGTCATCTATGGCTTGAGGCAAACCCTAGATATCTTCTTCCGGTTTCAATCTAGGCAACAAAGCATTTAGATGGTGATCAAGCATCCAAAAGCATTAAGCACACCCATAGACAATGAATAAGAGAGAGGAATCAAGAAATAAGGAAACCAAGTTCATTGAATCTTCAAGGTTTGGTTACATTAAGACCCTAGAAAAGAAATCTAGCCACTCATAGAGTCAAGATACATCATCAAGCAATGGAAATCAACCATAAAAACTAAGATAAAAGAGGAGAGAGAAAACCCCATTGTGAACCCTCTTCTTCTTCAAGCTCCAATGGTGGCCTCCAAGGTAGAGAATGAAACCCAGCTCCAAGAATACCCCCAAAACCCTATTTTTGTCTTTTTATACTTTCTCAAACTCTTATGTCATTTCCAAAACATGTTGGGGTCGTTTTGGCTCAAAAACATGTGAATTCAGAACTTTTTTGTGAAACTCGCATGCTGTGAACAGTAACTCCAATCGATCGGAAATGTAATTCATCTCCACGAATTCAAGGTTGTTTTGGCAGGTCCGATCGATCGGGAATGGCTCCGATTGATCGGATATCCCTTCTGGAGTAAAAATCTTCATTTTGCACTCTTTTCCTCCTTTTCTTGCATTGACACCTACAATATGCAAATATAGCTTTCTTAGGCAATACCAACTCTTAATCAACTCAACCAAAACTCTCCCAGTGCTCAAGAATGGCCTTCCCAAGATTATGGGAGTAGTAGGGTTGGCCTCCATATCCAAGATAAGAAAATCCACCGGGAACATGAGCTCACCCACTTTCACTAACACATCCTCCACTATGCCAAGAGCGTACTTGATAGATCTATCCACCATTTGCAAGGACATCGTGGTTGGTCTAATCTCTTTCACTCCAATTTTCTTCGCAACCAATAATGGCATCAAATTGATACTAGCTCCAAGATCACACAGGGATCTCTCAATCAAGGTGTTACCTATAGTACACGAGATTGTGAAACTTCCCGGATCTTCTTGTTTAATTGGGAGCTTCCTTTGCACAATGGCACTACACTCTTCGGTTAGTTGTATCTTTTCATGCTCCTTCAATCTCCTCTTTTTGGATAAGATCTCCTTCATGAATTTGGCATATCAAGGAATTTGCTCGAAGGCCTTGGGAAAGGGGATGTTCACTTGAAGGTTTTTGAGTACCTCCAAGAACTTAGAGAATTGATAATCCTTTTTCTTGTTGCTCTTTAGCCTTTGAGGAAATGAATTGGAGGCACATAAGCCTTGACTGGAGGTGCAGGAAGAGAACTATCGGGCCAATCCAACTCCACAGCCTACCGAGTCTGCACATCTTTCTCCCTTTTCTACATCTGGCCGATTGATTGGGATGGGGTCCGATCGATCAGATTTTGCCCCTGGACACTTTGCTGCACTTCTCCTTTTCCTGTAAAATTTTCTCCTTTCGACATCTAGATCAACAGCAATTTTAACCACCTTACCAGTCCGGAGAGTGACTGCCATGCATTACTCCTTATCCTTCCCTTTTTGATTCACCTCCGATTGGCGTGACAATGTACCTCTTTCTCTAGATGACAAAGTGTTAGCTATTTGCCCCATTTGTACCTCAAGTTTTCGGATGAAAGTTCTATAGTTTTGCATCAAATTTGCTTGAGCTTGAAGAGTGCCATCGGTTTTGCTCATGCATTGCTCCATCCTTGTCATAAATTGGGAGGTATGAGTTGTAAGTGTATCTAGGCCTCCGGCTAGCTTTGAAAACATCTCATCAATATCCCTCTTCTTCTCTTGGGGCTGCACCAGATGTTGAGGATTTTGCACATTTTGAGTATTGCTCCAAGAGAAGTTGGGGTGATTCCTAAATCCTGGATTGTAGAAGTTGGAATAAGGATCATTGTGGGGTTGATTGAAGTTGCCTCCCCAAATGGCATTCACTTGCTCACTAGAGTTAGAAGAAGAAGCAATAAGGCACTCCCCCGTAGGATGGCGTCCACAACAAATCACAAGAAATATAGGAAGGTGTGCTTTGTATAGCATGCACTCCTTGAGCTTGATTTAGCGTCAATGCCTCAATCTTCTTTGCCATAATAGCCAAGGTAGACATAACTTCATCATATCTACAACTTCCCCCTTGCTTTGGATTCCCCCTCGTCGAGAACCAAGAGTTAGTGGTCTTGGCCATTTTATCAAGTAATTCCTGAGCCTCCTCTTAATTTTTGGTCATAAAAGAACCTCCCGTGGCTGCATCAATAGTTTCCTTAGTATGCATACTCAAACCATTATAAAAGGCTTGATATACCACCCATTCCGAAAGTGCGTGGTTTGGGCAACTTCTAATAATGCATTTAAAGCGCTAACAAGCCTCACAAAATGATTCAAGATCCTTTTGAGTAAAAGACATGATATCCGCCCTAATTTGCACAGCCTTGGCCGGAGGAAATAATTTTGCCAAGAATTGCTCATCCATCTCATCCCAAGTGGTGATAGAATTGGGAGGCAAGGACATCAACCATCCATTAGCCTTGTCCCTCAAAGAAAATAGGAATAACCTCAGCAAGATAGCATCCTTAGAAGCTCCATTAATCCCAAAAGTAGTGCACACATGCAAGAAATAGCGAAGATGTACATTGGGCTCTTCATTAGGAAGACCATAGAAATTCACCGAGTTAGAGGTAATGTTGATGACAGCTAGCTTGATCTCAAAATTAATAGCATTGATAGGAGAATAGTAGATGCTTGAAGGAGATGTATCTCAAGTAGGCCTAGCACAATCCTCGAGAGAGCGAGGATCAAATTGCCTAGGAGGGTTTTCAATCTCTTCACCACCATTTCTTCAATTAGCACCTCCACCATTACCATTGCCTCCATTCACATTTAAACCACCAACGAGCTCACCAACATTCCTCCTTGCTTGATTGTCTCCCATACCTTCCATGATATTATTAGTATGCTCCCGCCTAAGATTGCGAAGTGTATCTCAATTTCCAAATCAATATCAATTAATTTCGAATTAAGAGTACGCCTTCCCAAGCTCATATAAGAGAATGAATTTCTATAGAAAAATTAAAAACCAATTAGTACAATTTAAAACCTAATTTGACACAAAAAACAATTGCCTCAATCCCCAGCAACGGCGCCAAAAACTTGATATGGATTTAATTACAAGCCCACAAATCACACAAGTAATAAAGAGATGAGTAAATTATCGTTTCCACTAAGGATGTGTTGGTAAGAGAAATCAATGTCAAACAAGCAATAATTATGCAAATTGGGTAAAAAGAATGAGTGATTGGTTTTGATTTTAACTAAACTAATTAAAAAGAACAAAGACAAATCAAACACAAGTATGTAATCGAAGATGGAAAGCACTAGGGTATTTAACGTCACCTCACCTATCCAATTCAATTCCCTTGGTCCCTTAATCCCTAATTCATCTCTCAATAATGACAATCGATTTCCCAACCTATTCAATGTTCTATTCCTAGATACATCATATGTATTTTCAATATAAATCCCTGTTATTCCTAGCAATCAGATTAATATATCAAAAACCTATTAAGAACTATGGAAATCATTTAGCGATTGCATAAGTCACAAGCCTATATTCTTATGGTTCATGCACCCTATGTCACCTATGGCTTGAGACAAACCCTAGATATCTCCTTCCAGTCTCAATCTAGGCAACAAAGCATTTAGATGGTGATCAAGCATCCAAAAGCATTAAGCACACCCATAGACAATCAATAAGAGAGACAAATCAAGAAATAAGGAAACCAAGTTTATTGAATCTTCAAGGTTTGATTACATTAAGACCCTAGAAAAAAAATCTAGCCACTCATAGAGTCAAGATACATCATCAAGCAATGGAAATCAATCATAAAAACTAAGATAAAAGAGGAGAGAGAAAACCCCCTTGTGAACCTTCTTCTTCTCCAAGCTCCAATGGTGGCCTCCAAGGTAGAGAATGAAGCTCAGCTCCTAGAACACCCCCAAAACCCTATTTTATGTCATTTTTTACTTCCCCAAACTCTTATGTCATTTTGAAAACAAGTTGGGGTTGTTTTGGCTCAAAAACACGTGAATTTGGGACTTTTTCATGAAACTACGCGTGTTGTGAATAGTAATAGTAACTCCGATCGATCGGACACTGTTCCGATCGATCAGAAATGCAATTTGCCTCCACGAATTCAAGGTTGTTTTGGTAGGTCCGATTGATCGAAAATCGCTTCTGGAGTAAAAATCTTCATTTGCACTCTTTTCCTCCATTTCTTGCCTTGGCACCTACAATATGCAAATATAGTTTTCTTAGGCAATATCAACTCTTAATCAACTCAAAATGGGATGAACTTATATGTAAAAGATGCATAAATATATGTATATATTTGGCACATCACATGGTTTAAAGACTATTATGTGGGTCCATAGATTTATCCAGTGTAAATACAAAAGATAATAGTTAAGGGTTCACATGTCATAAAAAAATTCACTTAAACATTATTAACTTAAACATCAAAGACCACAGTGGGAGAGCCTTGCTATCTGCATTTAAATCTAGTCAAGTTGGGAATTGTTTAGAGGCTAAATGTTATGACCCTTATTCATTAGTGGCGAATCTACTGATGTGGTAGTCTATTATACTAGTTTAAGTCGGTTAATTGTTGAGAGTGTATACTAAAAGCCCGGATTTTATGTATACATTAACTATTTGATTTTATAAATAAAATGTTTAGTTATATTTTTCAATTGAGAATGATGAATGGCATATGTGTCTATCATTTAATATAGTATATGAATTGGTATGTAGAGCTATATGCGTGCATACAAAAGATCAATTCATAGGTTCTGATTAAATATGAGATTTGATCACAACCTAGATGGAGTTGGACACACCATCGGTATAGTTGTGGTACGATATTGTAGTCGGCTTATTTTGGTGACAGAAAGCGGGAATTGCTTTACCCTATCGTATTAGTACACTTTGTGCGTATTGACCGGACCAAATACAAATAAATTGTTCTAGCTGACTATATGAACAATTGTACATTTGTATATTTGTTATTGAATTGTTTACGCTCTTAATTTATTGATGATTATCGTTACATGTGCATATGGTGTATGAGACTTTGATGTTACCAAAGGATGAGGTCTAAATTAAAGGCCAATAATTCCAGGGAAGTTGGGTCACCGCATTATGTGTACGACGGAAGGGAGTTAGTCAATAGAATTCACGTACCTATCGGGACTGCAAATACCCTCTTGAGGTGGCTTATAGGGTTTGGATTTGTGCCTAAGTCTTGCAAGCGGATTTTAATTAATCCGACACAAGCAAACGAGTTAAGTGGATTTGCTCAAGGATTACAGATATTGATTAAATATATGATGGGTATTTGGTACTTAACGTGAGGAGGCGAATTAAGCAATTACAACTTGAGGGACTCAAATTATAATTTTGAGATAATATGGGGAGTTATTCAATATTAGTTTTTTGGTGGACAAAATTAATATTCATATTTAAAAGTAAAATCGTGTATGATGGGTTTGGACTTTTAAATATAGTGTAGCCCATATACTATTTCCCTTGTAGGTCCATTGCTTAGCCCAAATAAGAATTGAGTTAGACCAAATAGGTTATTAATTAAAATAAGAGAGAATTGGGTTGCTTGTATTGCGCAAGCTTATAACCGGCCTACTCTAGGAAACCCTAGAGTGGGGGTCGGCCAAAGGTATCATAAATACCAGGCTTGGCCGGCCATACAAGATACAACACATACAAGTGTGTGAAAAGTTCCTCCAAAGGTATTCTCTCATTTTAGTTCATTAGTTTGGTGCTAACGATCTTTGTTGTAGAGACCACTCTCCACATCAAATGATTGATTCTAGGGAATAAGGAGGAAGATTTGCAAGTCATAGAAGTCCGAATCTCATCTATAATACACCAGATTTGGAATCAAGTTTTCAAGGGTTACAATCGATAGATTGTTGAACTCTCCTTGTGGATCTTCATCCGGAAAATCCAAAAGGTATTTTTCTAAATCACATAACTAGGATTCTGAAAACTTGGGTTAATTGAATGTAGTTCTAAAAGGATCATGAACATGTATCGAGTTTTAGAAAGCTTTTGTTGCATAAACAAAAATTTTGAAACCTAAAACTCTATTTTACAAACGATTTTTCTTACAAATACTGAGTATAAATACATGCTTTAGCCTTAGCTTTTGTTAGTCTTGATAATGAAATGATAAACAAAGGTTTCCTTCAGTGTGTTTCTTCTTTGTTATTCTCTGTATCTTCTTTTACGTTCTTCTCTTCCTCCATTACCTTCCCTTGCTAGGTCTAGGTCAAAAGGGGTTATATCAATTGGTATCAGAGCGATCTTGATCTAGAGATAAGCCTACTATTCCTTTCCTATCCAATCCGAGCCACTGTACTCTCACCATAGCCATGGATTCACAACACCGAGAATCACATAAATGAATGGACTTCCCAAAATATTTTGTAAGTGATGATCTTTTGGTATGGATTCATTGTGCAGAGCAATATTTTTCCGACTATAGGACACCAGATCAACAAAGAGTAGAAATTGCTTCCTCTAATTTGGACTTAGAATCCTTACAGTGGTTCCACTGCACGTACTTTCATCAACCTACACCACGATGGGAAGCCTTCAAGGTAGCTTTGTGTAAGGAGTTTTAACCTATGCCACGCTACCTAATACAATCTGCTGCTATGGAGAATCACAAATCATTCGATGAAGAAAATCTTGAAATTAGGGTTTCAATTCTTGAAGATAACTTGAAAAGCTATTTGCCAGTATGGATAGTGAAATTATGATAGGAACCTATATGTAAATAAATATTTGTTTACCCAACTGTTAAGTATTCTGTTAAACTTAACAGAATATGGTTTTAGGAGCTAATGTCCGTTAGTTGAGTCGGTTCTCCCTATTGTTATAAGAAGTAATTCAACTTTGTAACAACTAGTCTGGTTAATGAATTGATATGAAATGAAGATTACTCTTGACGTGTGTTCTTGTTTCTCTTCTCTGTAATTCTTCTTCCATTCCTCTTTGCATTTGGTTAAGGTTTGAAAGGGGTTCTCATCAATTGGTATCAGAGGTTTGATCCTTACTGTTCCCTTCTTGTGCAATCACACAGGTTAGGTCGAAAGAAGTTTTCATTCTCTATTTGATAAACATATTGTTCCCTTCCTTTGCATTCATGCATAATCTACTGCCATGGAAAATCAATCCATCCTAGAAGCAAATCTTGATAATCGAATTTCAATTCTTGAGACAAAAGTTGCAAAACTTTCTGCAGCAATGGACAGATTTCAGATCTTTGTTCATGTCAAGTTTGCAAACTTGTCGACAACAATCGATTCCAAATTGATTGCTGGAGTGGAAAAACTACGCCAAGATTTAGGGTTTTCATTTCCTGGTTTTATCAACGAAAAAGGCAACTATTGTGATGGAGCCTCTGCGTTGTCGGTTGCGACGATTTTCGGAGATGACGACAACACCGTTGTGGTCGATGTAGAGCTACCGTAACAAGCTGTGAAGATAAATCAATCTGAAAGTGTAATTGATGAAGTAACATATTGTTAACTTCTTGGAAAGAGGCTACAGGTAAGAAGATTTCTTGATTTCAATTTAGCTTTGAGTGAGAAATTTAAACAGCAAGGTAGTGGTATGGAAATGGTAGATGAATTGATGAATTTTCATACAAAACATGGATTAGTTGATTGTGTCCACAAGATGTTTGTGAAAATGCCAAAACAAGTATTGCCTTCTTGGATTTCTATTAAGTTTCCTCTTGATATGACTTCCATAAGAAGAACATTTTATGGGACCAATATATTTCCCTTTGATCCTGGGATTGCAGCTGGTTGTGATAAAATGTATGTTAGGAATGTATATTCAAGGTGTATTATTAGTGAGGCCTTGAGAATTTTTAGTCAAATAAGGAAAACAAATGTTAGACCCGACTTAGTTGAGTGGACTGCTAGGATAAAAGCTTGTGACATGTTGCTTGAACTTGTGAAGATTGCCATGGTTGATATAGTTAGTGGTTTTGGCCAGTTATTGGTTATGGCCTATGATTCGGATTTGTTGTTTGAAAATGGAAAGGTAGATGAAGCAATTTCTATATGGGAACAGTTGCCTACAAAAGATTGTGTGGTCGATTCCACAACTTATGGAGTATCAATATTTGGGTTGTGCACCAAGAGATACTTGAGTAAGGCTTTACAAATATTGAAGGAGATAGAATATGGAGGAAGTGATCTAGACATCTTTGCATATTCATCTATGATTAGTAGTTTATACAAAAAGGAGAGATTAGATGATGCAGCCAGTGTAGTGAGAGAGATGGATAAACATGGTTGTAAATTGGATTCTCGTGTTTGCAATGCACTTTTTGATGGGTTTCTCCAAGCTTACAGATTTGAGGGTGCAGTTAAACTTTTCAAAGAAATAAGCATCAAAGGTGGTTCTCCAACACTTGTCTCCTACAACACTATCATTAAGGGACTATGTAAAGCAGAAAGAATTTGTGAGCCATACTTGAATGTAAAGGAAAAGCTGGAAGAAGGGTGGAAACATGACATAATTACATATAGCTTGTGCATGGATGGCCTTTGTCAAGGCAAAAGGAAAGCTGAGACACTCCTCTTGTGGCACCAAGTTCTCAAAAAGGGGGTTTTACAACATGTAACTATGCACAATATTTTGATACATGGGCTTTGTTCTGTGGGTAAAGTTAAAGATGCTTTGTTACTCTATTTTGACATGGATCAGCAGAGTTGTGTTCCAAATCTTTTTACCCACAACACCTCATGGAACGGCTTCACAATACCAAAGATAGTAAAAAAGACAATAGAGATTTGGTATTGCCTTTTGGTGAATGAGTTGCAACCAGATATTATCTCCTATAATATCACTTTCAAGGTGCTCTATTCATGCAATAAAAATGTCAGATGCCATAAGGTTCTCGGATGATGCTTTAGCTTGATTTTCTATTGTGAAATTTGCAACCTTGTTATCCTTGAGGACAAGGATTCTTTCAAAAGGGGAGTAGTTGATAGGAACCTATATGTAAATCAATGTTTGTTTATCCAACAATTAAGCATTCTGTTAAACTTAACAGAATATGGGTTTAGGAGCTAACGTCCGTTAGTTGAGTCGGTTCTCCCTGTTGTTATAAGAAATAGTTCAACTTTGTAACAACTAGTCTGGTTAATGAATTGATATGAAATGAAGATTACTCTTCACGTGTGTTCTTGTTTCTCTACTCTGTAATTCTTCTTCTTCCATTCCTCTTTGCATTTGGTTAAGGTTTGAAAGGGGTTCTGATGTAGGATTATCCCACATTGTTAAAATCGGAGTCTCAAGTCCAACTTATAAGGGCGGGCAATCCTCTCTCTGTCAACCATGGTTTTCAGTTATGAGTTAGGCCCAAACTTATATTATTTGTTTTTCAGGCTAGACTGGTCTCTTTTGCCCATATGTGTTGTTTGGGTGTAATGTCTATTAGTTAGTCATTGGAATTGTGGAGTTAGCGTAGAAATGATATGTCTGCTCCTCAGAATTTTTGTTTTGTTGGCCGTCTAATTTTCTTTTCATTTTAAGTACGATAATCAGTTCTGTGAGGTATGTTTTGATTTTTAACGGGTTTATTTTTATGTGATTGTTTAGTAATTTGATATTGGGTTTTGACACAAAAGAGAGTAACATTTGGAGTTCTCTGTGGGTTACAGGTCTGATTTATTGGTCTTTGTTTCTTGGATTGTGGGTTTTAAGTCTTTGCTTTAATTCGACGCCTGTCACCGTGGAACAAAGAAGCAAAAACCAACAGTAATCAGATAAGAATACATTCCACCATTGTTTTGTTTAAATGAAATGTTTTGTTTTTTTTTGTAGAGGCTATGGTACACAACGGTAATGACCTTCTGTTTCCTAACAATTCTACTCACAGTTAAGAAAATTGTCAGTTTTTAAATTTTTTTTAAACCTCATTTCAGAAATTTTTCCTATTCGTTTTCCTCATTCAGCCATCCGTGTGATATCAGTGGAGGTACGTTCTTTGGTGTCGTCATGGATTGGTTGGTTGTATTTTACTGATTTTCAGCTTCCATACATTTTTGTAGGAAGAGGACGAGGCAAAAACAAGAGATGACTTACCATTCTATGCAAGCTTCAGTGGAGGAATGCGTCGTTTGATGATCGAACTGCTAATATCATTTGTACAATTGCTTCAGCAGTCATGCTACCAACTATTTTTGTCCTGAAAAGATGCTGGATGTTCAGGGATAATATCCGTGTTTTCATTGTGTAAATCAAACATGTTTGTTTCTAACGAGATTGAAGACTTTTCTTATTCCTATGATTTTTTTAACATGCAGGAAGCCAGGCACCAATTTCTCTTAGTTTGGGTATTTTTAGCATCTTTCAAGAAGAGGAAGAGAATTTTGTGGAGCTCAAAACTACAAATGGTACAGTAAGGCACTGCACAATGTTACCCTTGCCCTTGATTGTAAGCTTAGAATTGCCTTTTCTATGAATTTTGAATTGATTATATGTAAAGGATGTGTAGATTGAAATGATTGCTTTACTATAATGTTGAATTTCTTATCTTTCTCAACTGATCATTTTTTATGCAATAAACCTGAAAAAAAATTCGCATCACATACACTGAAGATGAAACTTATTGATGCATATGTTGGCAAATGGAAGATGTGACTCTGTTATTGTTGCTTTTCCAGTAAAAGAAGATGAAACTTATTGTAACATGCATCAGGGAGAACCTTTTTGAGCATCAATCCAATGCCATATGTCACAAATGTATGTCTATGATTTTCAGACCTAAGTCCTAATGTTCCAGATTCGTCTTCTTTATCACTAACCATTGCCAACCATTTCTTACTGAGTCATGTATTGTTCTTCTATGAGTTTGGTGTTCACTATGGATTCCATTTGCTGACTTATTTAAAGTTTTAAAGTTTTACCAGTTTTCTTATTTATTTTTAATGATCTCATTCAATCATTTGTGTTTCTTCTGGGTAGGTTTTCTTCACTTTGAGGAGAGAATTCAACTGCTATATATTGAGCGTTTGTGCTTCACCTTCCACCTTTGGTTTGTACTTCACTGAGTTTGGGCTTTGTAATTCGTTTGTTCCATGCTGTGACCATAAATAATGGGCCGATTTCAGCTTTTAGAGCTCACTAATTTTGTTCTTATGTTACATTTGGATTGCTTTAATCAATCTTGCCTCCTCTAAGTGCTTTGATTTTTTCTTTTATTTTTGATTCTTGCTTTTCTGATTTGGGATTGTAACCAATTTTGATTCTTATAATACTGTAGGGACAAAAACTCAACTTAATTCATGAAATTTGTTTCTGCATTTGTCTATTGATACAAAGTTGGGTTATATTTTCTTTTGTTGGTGCCGCGGCAGATTGAGGATGGTGACCTATAAGAAGAGGCGTGGAGCAAAATCGTCAAAGCTGAATCATGGTGTAGCAGCAGCAGTGATTTGAGAATTTCCAATCTTGCTCGCCAAGGGTTAATTAACTCCTCCCTCTTTAAATTCTTTGCTTTAGTACCTTTGAATTCATTTGGGGTACATTTTTATTTTTTTTTTCAGAAAAACTTGAGGTTCATAGATGTTTTCATTGTCATTTTTCTTTATCTTTTACAGTTGGTTATTTTTCAACATTGTTATCACACAATCGCCGACTTTAGAAGATTCTGTGAACAGTTCTTCATGTGGTTAGTAGCTGAATTTGGAATCGCTTCGCTTCTCTTACAGTGATGTATTGTGCCAAACTTTGTGCTACCAAGAATAGTAGAAATGTGGTTTCATGCTTCTCCTGATTAAAATGAATTTTGGACAAGGTTGTTTAGTTGGTGGTTTGCATTTATCCAAGTGATTTCTTGATTCATTCACTCATGTTTGCTGATATACGCCTTGGAAAGCTAAACAGGTGGACATTCGCCGACAAACAAATTTCATATCCAAACTTTTTCGGACACATAAGACTCAAAACAGAAGTATGAACTGAATCAGAGATCTCACTCACCAGATTGTCACACAATTGTCTCTTATGGTTCAGATTCATTACATTGATGCCCCATAAACCATCATTCAAAGACAAAGATCAAGCTCCATTAGAAGGTCCTCATCAACATGAAGAGGCCACTAATTCCAAGCGTCATGGACAATATTTTACAAGTAAAATTGGAATAACTATACTAATTAAAATAGACGCCCCGCTGCGGAGCGCGGGTTTCACGCTAGTCTCTCAAGAATCATTCATTATAGGGACAAAAACTAAAAAGAGTAGATGCTTATTGGTTAAAGAGTGGTCCCACTCATATTTCATCATTGTCTCATTTAGTTTCAACTATAGTAATATAAAATAAATAAATAAAAAAGTCAAGGTGAGAAATTGCCTACCCTTGACTCAACTGTGTCCGCCCCTGCTCCTTAGTACTTTTCTAAACCTAAAATATTAGGACAATACGTTATGAATCTATTTGTGTATATAAATCAGTTAGAGTGTGTTTGGATTAAGAGATTTGAGGGGAAGTGAAAGGGAAGGAAGAGAATGGAACAAAATGGAAAGGAGAATACATTTTTCTCTCTCATGTTTGGATAGATAAAAAAAAGATAAAAGAAAAGTGGTTTAATTTATTAATTTATCCTAACTTTTTAGGTTCAAGTATTATGAATAAGGGTAAAATAAGTTTTTAACTTATAAATAATTTAAGTAGTTATCCCTTCGCTACAAATGACTCCATTTTGGGAAGAAGAATTTTGACAAAATTTTTAATGAAATCTTCATCTCAAATCCCTCAAAATTCCTCTTCTTAATTTTTTATAAACTATCCAAACAAGAGAATTGGAAGGAAACTCCCTTTCCCTTCCATTCCCCTCAAATCCCTCAATCCAAACACACTCTTAGGGTCCGTTTAGAGGAGAAGATAAGACTTCGTATAGTATAAATAAAATCATTCGTAAGTGATGATATCAGATGTTTGTTTTTATTTTATACGGAATTCTTAGGATAAGGAGTAACATGACAAATGACAGAAAAATACCTTATTGAAAAATTAAACCCTAGCCATTTTGTCACTTTATTTATTGCTTGTAGTCTAAAAGAAGACTCTAGACACAAAAAATCTAAGGATTTTAAATATTTAAATTTTCATATAAAAATTGAAAAGAGTAAAATGATTAAAAAATATTAATTGTTTTAGATGTGGTAGTTCAAACATATTATCATATATCTTATACTTTCATTTTGTCTAACAACGACCCTTTTTTTTAATAAGAGAATTAATTTAATTAAAAGGGAGAGAACTCCAGCCAAGAACGACAAGAACAAAGAGGCTGTAGACAGAAACTACAACCAGGAACCAACTAAGACCAAAACCAAAAAGGCCTAAGCCAAAACAACAACAGAGGAACAGTAAAGAACAACCACCCATCAACAAACCATAACAACCCAACACCAACTAGCTCACAGAGGGACAAAGAACTACCACCCACCAGTAGACCAGACAAAACCAAGCAACAAGGAAGTCACAAGAGCCAAAAGATCAGAAGGAGGATCGATGTCACCAAGCCAAGCGACAAAGAGCTCTTTGGACATACCTTGTTTAGCAAGCGAGTCAGCTACTGCATTTGACTCTCTCCACACATGATTAAATGAGATGGGAGATAAGAGGTTTGACAAATTTCTAATGGCATTAAGATCATGAGCCATAGTCCAAGAGTTAGAAGTGCCTTCACGCAGCCAGGTGACAACATTCAAAGAATCAGACTCAACAACAACCCAACCTTTATCTTTCACACCATAACTGATAACTGTTAGAACTATGAGGTTAACTTAGTCATTTTAGCTTTTGTTGCTTACTTCTGTGTAATAGTATTTGACATGTCAACATAGTTTGTTAAGTTCTTAGTTTGACAAGTGTATGGTGTGACAGAGCTTCTCTAGAAACTTGTATTTTGGAATATCTTGTTCTTGAGCCTTTATGGCCGGTGTACCGTGTTCTCCGTGTGTGTAATGAATGAGAAGCCAAGTTCTCTGTGTGTTGATATTGTGTCTTTAATCTGTGTGCCTTTTGATCTGTCTTGAGCTCGTTGCTTTCAAGTGGTATCGGAGCTTCAGTTCTTAAGGGCCTGTGGCTATCTATGTCCTGTTGATTACAGAAAGAAAACTCAAGTGAATCATGTCAGCTTCTTCGTTGCCCTCACCTCCAAGTTTTTCAGGTGAGAATTTCGATTTTTGGTATGTAAAGATTGAAGCTTTTTTGTTTGCACATAATTTGTGGGATGTCATAGAGTCTGGCTATAATCCTTCCTCTTTACCTGAGGATCCCACTATTCAACAAATCAGAGATCATTCAAATCTTAGATAGAACAATTTCAAAGCCCTCACCTTTTTACATGCTGCTTTGTTTGATGACATTTTCCCAAGGATAGTGGGAGTTAAGTCTGCTAAGAGGGCCTGGAAGAAGTTGAAAGAAGAGTTATAGGGGAGTGAGAGGGTTAGGCAGCAGACGTTGCTACCCTCAAAAGGGAATTTGAAATGTTGAAGATGAAAGATATAGATTCCATTAAAGGGTATTATACTAAACTCATTGAGTTAGTGAATCAGATGAGGCTGTATGGAGAAGAAGTCCTTGATCACAAGGTTGTGGAGAAAATAATGATTAGCCTACCAGAGAGGTTTGAGGCTAAAGTATCTGTTATTGAGGAATCCTATGACTTGAGTAATTAAACTCACAATCTCTGAAGTGTGTAGTAAATTACAAGCACATGAGCAGAGAGTTAGTTTTAGACAAGATGATGTGATTGAAAGAGCATTTCAGATCAAGCATAAAGGGAAGCAGGAAACTGGTTTCAAAGATGGTAAAAAGAAGTTTAGTGATAAGGGTGGCAAAGCGAAGGCCATTGAAGTACCAAATCCTAGTGATACTCCCAAGAAGGGCAAGTTTTCTCCATGCCCTCACTATGGCAAAACTAATCATCCAGAGAAGACATGTTGGCAGAAGTATGGGAGACCTCAATGCAGATTTTGTAAGAAGTTAGGCCATATTGAGAAATTTTGTAAGGCAAAACATAATTCAAGTCAGGCTGGTGGAGGTGGTTCAGCATCACAGCAAGCAAACTTTTCTAATGAGCAGAAATATCAGAGTCAAGATTCTCTCTTTATGGCTGTGGATACTTCTCAGATTCAAGTTTAGAATGTACGATTGATAGATAGTGGGTGTACAAGTCACATGGTAAAAGATGTGAATTTGTTCACTGCACTGGATAAATCTGTTAAAACCAAGGTCAGACTTGGTAATGGGGATGTTGTTGAGGCAGTAGGCAGAGGTACTGTTTCTATTAGTACAAAACAAGGTATAAAGTTTATCCCAAATGTTTTTATTTGTACCTCAATTGAAGCATAATCTACTCAGTGTTGCACAGATGTTGAAAAAAGGTTATGACTTGCATTTTAAAGGTTGTTTTTGTACTATCACTGCTCCTAATGGTAGTGAGATAGCTAAAATTAAAATGGAGGACAACTATTTTCCTTTGCAGTTTAAGGTTGTCAATAATAGTGTTCTGAGTGTCAGGGCAGATGAATCAACATTATGGGACATCAGGTACGGTCACTGTAGTCTTGGAGTTTTAGAGCTTTGAAGTTGGCTATTGATGGTCTTTAATCAGAGACCTACCAGAGATACATGTGGACCAGGATGTTTGTGCTACCTGTCAATATGGGAAGTAGAAAAGAGAGGCATTTCCTATTGGTGGAGCTTGGCGAGCTGAAGATAAATTTGAATTGATCCATACTGATGTGTGTGGACCAATGTCAGTGCCTTCTCTTGGCCAGAACAAATATTTTGTTCTGTTTATTAATGACTTCACCAGGATGTGTTGGGTGTATTTTGTGAGTAGTAAAGCTGATACGGGACTACGAAGAGGATTCACAATCTCGTATTTAAGATAGAATAGAAAACTACGAAAAGCTGGGTCAACAAGATAAATAACTTGATTTTGTTGAAGAAGTCCTCCGGATACAGAACTCACCACCAAATGATTCAACACAAAGTCAAGGATCTAGTGAGGAATGGATTCGATACAGAAACGCCACGAGTCCACGCTCACTATCTAGCCTAATCGTTGATACAGAAGCACCACAACGATAAAAACTAGGTTTTTGGAAGCTTTCACAATCAAAGAAGAGAAAGCCTCTCAATTTTATTAAGAACCAGAATAATTATTCCATACAAACTAGGGCCTTTATATAGTTGTGAAATAAATCCCCACACATTAGGTTTAGGAAAACCTATTAAAAAGAGAACAACAAAAATACCAAAATTCGTGCTAGCTAAAAAAAGGAAACAAATTCGAAATAAAATAGTTGGTTGATTTGGCTCGAGCTACCAAAGTTTAACTCAAGCTAAAACAAGAAATTATCACATGAGTTGCTACTGATGCAAATTTGGCTCGAGCTAAAACACGTAATTCTTACATAAGCTGCTACTGATGCAAAACTTTGTTGTGGATCCGACGTCCCCGTCAAAAGCACATGTGTTTACAGTTCTTAAAAAATTTAAACTTATGGTGGAGTCACAAAGTGGTAAGAAGATTAAGGCTTTTAGATCTGATAATGGCTCAGAGTATACCTCAAATGTCTTCAATCAATTTTGTGATGATCATTGGATTGCACACCAACTTACTGTGAGTTATAACCCTCAACAAAATGGGGTATCAGAGAGAAGAAATAGAACTGTGATGGAGATAGCAAGATGTTTATTGTTGGAGAAAAAATTGCCAAAGCATTTTTGGGCAGAAGCTATTTATACAGCAGTCTATCTCTTGAACAGATTGCCAACAAAATCTCTGAAAGAGATGACACCTATTGAAGCCTGGAAAGGTGTTAAACCTTCAGCCAAGCACCTTAGAGTGTTTGGTTCTATGTGTTACTGTCATGTTCCATCAGAAGAAAGGCATAAATTGGACAAGAAAGCTGACTTAGGGATTTTTTTGGGCTATGTTTCACAAGCCAGAGGTTACAGAGTTTATAATGTGGAGTCCAAAAAGATTGTGGTCAGTAGGGATATTGTCTTTGATGCAAGTTTATATTGGGACTAGGATTTGCAAACAGCTCAGAAAACTGTTGGAAATAAGGAGTTCGTTCCTTCTGGTGTTATATCTGAAAATTCAGATGATGATGGATTCTGATGATGACATGTTAGTGATGATGACCAAGTCATTGGCAGATGTGTATGAGCAATATTGTGCAGCCATTGTGGAGCCCAGTATTATACTGAGGCTTCAAAATATGTGGAGTGGAATAAGGCTATGGAAGAGGAGCTGAGAATGATCAATAAAAATCATACTTGGGTTCTCTGTGATAGGCCTGAAAATAGAAGTGTTATTGGAGTTATATGGGTGTATAAGACTAAACTTAGGGAAGTTATCTCCCACAGTTTGAGCATTATATCGGGGACTAAACCGGTCAAGTAGAAGAAACATAACTTCGCCCCAAAGAGACAAATCGCCATCAGGGAAGAAGTGGGGAAGCTACTTGTAGTTGGCTTCATCCGAGAGGTTCAGTACCCAGATTGGTTGGCCAACGTGGTCATGGTGAAGAAGGCGAACGGGAAGTGGCGTATGTGTGTTGATTTCACAAATCTGAACAAGGCCTGTCCCAAGGACAGTTATCCTCTTCCCAAGATTGATCAATTGGTGGATGCAACTTCAGGCCAAGAACTCCTTAGCTTCTTGGATGCTTATTCAGGGTACCACCAAATTAAGATGAACCCAAGAGATGAGGAGAGTACCTCATTCATAACTCCAGAGGGGACATATTACTATAAAGTTATGCCCTTCGGACTTAAGAATGCAGGAGTCACTTATCAAAGGTTGGTAAACCATGTCTTTGCTGATCAAATAGGGAAAACAGTGGAAGCATATGTGGACGACATGGTCGTAAAGAGTAGAAGGGCTGAAGATCATCCTTCAGATCTTCAAAAGGTGTTTAACACTTTAGCTAAGTTTCAAATGAAGCTGAACCCAGACAAATGTGCCTTTGGAGTAAGCTCGGGAAAATACCTCGGTTTTCTTATCACCAGTCGAGGAATCGAAGCGAATCCGGAGAAGGTAGAAGCCATACTTCAAATGGAGCCCCTAGAGTCTCCAAAGGAGGAAAGGAGGTTTAGAGATTGACGGGAAGAGCAGCAGAACTTGGGAAATTTCTTGCTCGATCAGGAGATAGATGTAGACCCTTCTTCCGGGCCTTGAAAAAGGCCAAGGAATTTCTATGGACTGAAGAGTGTCAAAAGGCTTTTGAAGACTTGAAGAATTACCTCGGACACCCTCCACTACTAACTTGTCCGAAAGATGGGGAAGTACTGTACTTATACCTTGCTACGACAGATCACGCAGTAAGTGTAGTCCTTACCAGAGAGGAGGATCAAGTGCAGAAGCCGATCTACTATATTAGTAAGGTCATGGTTGATGCGGAAACCCACTATAAGAAGCAGAGAAGTTTGCCTTAGCCTTGGTAACCGCTGCTCGAAAGCTAAGACCATACTTTCAAGCACATACGGTAGTAGTACTCACTGACCAGCCGTAGAAATACATACTCCAGAAGCCAGACACATCAGGGAGGTTGATAAAATGGTCAATAGAGCTGAGTGAGTTCGACATCCAGTACAAACCAAGGCAAACGATTAAGGCTCAAGCCTTGGCAGATTTTGTAGTAGAATGCCTCCGACCGAACCAAATAACGCCGACCAAAGAGGACTATCCGAGGTGGAACCTTTCACGGATGGCTCTTCCAACCAGGAGGGAAGTGGAGCAGGAGTACTCCTCTTCGGCCCGGGGGGCATATGTATAGAGGATGCACTTTCGTTTCAAAGCCTCCAACAATGAAGCAGAGTATGAGGCAGTACTAGCTGGAATGAGATTGGTTGCTGAACTTGAAGTCAAAAATTTATTGATCAACAGTGACTCCTAGCTAGTGACTGAACAGATGAAGGGGGATTATGAGGTGAGAGGATAAAAAATGAACAAATACTTGGCTGCCGTAAGGAAACAATTGGCTAAGATTCCCAAGGTGGAGATTAATCGAATACCTAGGGAAGAAAATGCGAAGGCAGATGTGCTGGCCAGATTGGCCTCAGCTTGTTCGGCCAAAAAACCTACTTCAGTCAGAATAGAAATACTTCCTCAACCAAGTATTTCGACTGCATTAGAAGTGACTGAAGTAGATGTTGAACCATGTTGGAAAGATCCAATCGGAGACTTCTTACAAAGTGGAAAAATCCATGAAGATCAAAATGCAGCAAGGAGTCTACGAAAAAGGGCAACGAGATATACTTTGATTGATGGAGAATTATACGTGAGATCCTTCACACTCCCCTATTTGCGATGTTTGGCACCAAGGGAAGCAGATTATGCACTACGGGAAGTACATGAAGGAATTTGTGGGAGTCACATAGGAGGACGAACATTGAGTTATCAGGTACTACGTTGTGGATACTACTAGCCTACGATGATGGCAGATGCCAAGAAGTTGGTTAAAAAATGTGATAAGTGCCAGAGACATTCCAATGTACCCCACCTTCCTTCTAGTCAGATGGTGCCCATCCAAAGCCCCTGGCCATTTGCTCAGTGGGGGCTTGACCTTCTTGGTCCTTTTCCCCCCGCATCGAGTCAAAGGACATTTTTTATCGTGGCTGTGGACTACTTCACAAAGTGGGTAGAAGTTTTGCCACTCGCAACTATTTTTGAGAATAAGGTAATAGACTTCATCTGGAGAACCATTGTCTGTAGATATGGGATACCAAGGGCCTTTGTTGTTGATAACGGTAGACAATTCGTCGGAGGAAAGATGAAGAAGCTATGTGAAGAATTAGGGGTTGATTTCAGAGTCACTTCGGTAAGTCACCCACAAGTTAATGGGCAAGCCGAAGTGACAAATCGAGTGATCCTACAAGGTTTAAAGACAAGGCTGGATACTGCCAATGGAAGGTGGGTAGAAGAACTACCGAGTGTGCTATGGTCCTACTGAACCACAACACGAACTTCTACAGGAGAAACACCCTTTTCCCTTGCATTTGGCTCTGAAGCAGTCATACCAGTAGAGATCGAAATCCCAACTACCAGGATCATTAACTTCAATATCTCAGAGAATAATGAGGCACTTTTGAACAATTTAGACCTGGTTGAAGAAGTTAGAGAAGAGGCTCGAATCAGAACTATTGCGTATAAATAGAGGATGGCCAGGTATTACAACCGAAGTGTCAAAGAAAGGAGGTTCAACCCAGGGGACCTCGTCCTAAGGAAAAAAGAAGCAGCTGGAAAGCACCCCGGGAAGCTTGGGAAGACATGGGATGGACCCTTCAAAGTGATTGAAGCATTCAAGGAGGGGACTTATCGTATTGTAGACCCGGAGAACCCTGGGAAGGAGATGCGTCCTTGGAACGCTGACAACTTACATAGATATTTCATCTAAATTAACAATCTTTATTACAATGATTGTTTACTTTTTCATTAGTTCAATAAAATTCTGAAGTTGTCTCAAGAATCGTCCAAAATAAGGCCACTTCGGCCCAAATACTTAGAAAAATTTTTAAGTCTCAAATTTAGGCCGCTTTGGCCCGAAGAGACCCTTCGGTCCAATAAGGCCACTTCGGCCCAAATACTTAGAAAAATTTCTAAGTCTCAAAATTAGGCCGCTTCGGCCCCATGAGACCCTTCGGTCCAACCAGGCCACTACGACCCAAAGACTTAGAAAAATTTCTAAGTCTCGAATTGTACACTTCAACCATAAAGGGTACTTCATCCAAAGCCTATCCTTCAGCTACAAAATGGTACTTCACACACGAAGTACACTTCGATTTTGGAAGGTTCTTTAGCAAAAGATGTTATTTCGGCCAAAGGAGTAATTTTAGGCAATGAAGTACACTTCCACCCCCAAGCACATCCAAAAAATCTTAAAAACCAAAATGGGAATAACCAAACATAAAAAGAGAAATATCATTACAAAATGATTCCAAATTGTTCATACAAGAGATAACAAGTCCTAAAGAAAACAATTACAGGATTTAGTCATCTTCGGTTGAGGGGTTTGGTTCAGTCACTGGTAACTCTGGCTGGTTGGCTTCAAGCTGGATAGGCACAGTAGGATCAAAAGGAGGAACTTCATCTAGAGTAAACGAGAGAATTTCCCCTGGTTCAATTGAATGAATTAGAGAACCACCTTCGACATAAACTGTTGGATGAGGATCTTCTGGAGTAGATGTGATGATAGTAAGATCAACCGAAGGAGGGTCATCCATATCATCAAGGTCACCTTCAGAGTCGTCTTCCACCTCAGCTTGGCGCCTCACCTCTTCTGCTCAGGCAAGCTCAGTGTATATTTCCTCTTTTGATTCCTCCAACCCATCATTTCCTATTAAGACAGGGCATAATTTGTCTAGAACGCTGGGATCCTACCCAACATCAATCAAGACCTTCCTGGCCATCTTAAAGGCGCCTCAGCAGCCAAAGTAACCCTCTTGACGAAGAGCCAATTTGAACTCCTCAGAAGCTTTGAAGGTCTCAATACCAATAGCTTTACCTTCAGCAATGGCGTTGGATCGTTCACCTTCTACAACTTGAGAGAGCCTTGCCACCTCATTTTCAAGCCAGAAATTCTCTTTTCGATACTTCAGCTCCCTGGCATTGGCTGCGTTTAATGCTTCAGTTCTCTCGATAAGTTTGGCATGAACTGTCTCCAACTCAGCTTCCGCCTTCGCTTTTGCCACTGTAGAAGCTTCGGCTCGCTCAATTTCCATAGTTTCATTGTGAGCTAAGTTTGCAATGCCTCCGAGAAATGTAGCAAGAACAGAAACGACCTATAAAGGTAAGAAGATAGGCTTCACTACTTCATACCAAGAGTTACTTGCACAAAAATTTTCAAAAGTCCTAAAGACCAAACTGAAGGAACGTAATAACTGAAGCAAAGTGACGAAGAACATACCTTCATTGCTATGACATTTAATTCAAACACTTTTTTTGATAGAGACAGAGCCTCGTAACAACTGACGTCCGCTGGAGTGGGGGCCTTCGTGACCATCCTATCGGCAATCGTTGGATTGTTGGCTGAATCACTTACCAAAACCTCCCAGTTCAGAGTATGAACGATAAGGGCTTCGATGTTCATCCTTCGAGGGGGCTATGTCATTGGAATCGACATGTTCGAGTACTCTGAAATATGGGATCAATTTGTGCTTAACTGAGTGACTCTGACCAAAGTATTGATGATTATGGGAGCGTTAAGAGCAGCACTCGTGGTCGAAGTCTCCGCAGTATTGTTTTTTCCAGAGCACTTCGGGTTAGGCTTCCTCCTATTTCCCTTGCCAATGTCGTGCTTCTTGTCCCTGGAAGCACCAGCGCTGAACATGTTTAAACATGTTTACATAATCTTCCATGCTAGCCATATCTGCAAAAAGGATGACCAAACTTATTAGTAAATGAGTAATAGAAAAGAGGGAATTTCTCTAAGTCTAAATGGACCAACCGAAGCACACCTCTCTAAAGAATAACCGAAGAGTAGGTGTACGCGGAATAAACTCTACTAAAAGTTAGGTGGACCGAGGGATTGGGAGGAAGGTAGGACTTCAATCAATTTAACAAGTCTCTATTAGCCTCAAAGGGATTATTGAACTGGAAAACATGAGGTATATCGAAGGTAGTTCGGAAAGGAAGGTTTTCCCCAGGATGAAAGGGGGCCTTCACGAAGAAGTAACCCTTCTTCCAATCCTTAATGGAAGCTTGATAGTGAGGGGCTTCAATAGGAGGCCGAAACTGAAATAGTATAGCGCGGCCTCTCTACCATGACGGCTTAATCTAAGAACGTGCTGAATGATGAAAGAATTGAAAGGTACTTTGTACTTGGAACAAAGGTTGATAACGGTATTAAGGAAGAGCCAAGAGTTCGGGGTTAGAAGAGTTGGACAAATATTAAAGATACGTAAAAAGCTGGTCAGTGTAGGAGGGTATGGTATTCTTTCACCATATTTAAAGAGTGTAAAGAAATGGTGAACTCTCCTTCCTTAGGATGAAGGGGGTGTTCATCTGAAGGTATGCTTTGATAAGGCCAGGGAATACCGTACTCCCTCTTTATATTGGCCACACCATGGTCATCTAGGCCTGAACCAGACAAACAGGTTGGTTCTGTATCATCCTCATCTCCCCCTCTTATAGGTTAGGGGGAACCTCACTTGGATCAGCAATTTCAGGATGTGCTAACCGAAGTGTCGAAGCCTCACTAAAGTTGATATTGGAAGAGTCAATTACGTTAACTCTAGGGCAGATGCGGTCCACTCACTCGAAGTGGAGGAGGAAGATGTATCCCCCGAAGAGGAAGATGAAGTCGAGGAACTTTAGGACATAACTTTATAAAAAAGGAAGGAAGTAAGGACTGACCAGATGGAAATCGAAGGAACTGGAAGGAAGTATGTTCGATTGAAAAAGGGGAGGCTTCGGTCGGTCAATCGGATGGAACGCTCTCAATAGTGAAAGAGACGGGTGAAAGTCGAAGAGAACTGCAGGTCTCCTATTTACATAAGGTGAAAAATCTGATCTAAAGGTCCATAAGTTGTGGCGCTTCGTATACTTCGATCTTAACCACAGAGATGCACCAATGCATAATATTATTACACTCATACCCAGTTCATCATTAAGGTACCTTGGTATGAGTGTGGGGGGCAACTCATATTCCCAAAATGCCCCTCAATAATTGGAGAATGCCACGTGGTAGGTTAGATGCCAACAGGGCCATGGTGGTAGAAGAACTGAAAGGTGCACTTCTGTTCATAACCGAAGTGTTCACCTCGGTACAAAAAGGAATAAGGCACTTCGGTGCATAAACCAAAATGCCCATTTGGTATATAATAGAAGGAGGTACTTCGGTAACCACACTGCAGAAGCGAAGATATATAAGGTTCAGCCGGAGAAGAGTCCTCATAGGATGACAATTCTCAAGAGAGTCCTACTCCCCTTTGGAGGAGGACACAGAAGTAATTTACCCTCCGAAAAGCCCTCCAGCAAACCAATGAGAGAGAATCTGAATACTACTACAACTCAAACACTTCAAACTCATATAAAAGGGGAACCTCTGCCGTCAAGTAAGCTCTAACTCTCACTCTGTAATACTTACTAAGCAAGAGGCAATGCTCGAAGCACCAAGCCATCCTCTCAAGTTAGTACTATACTAACTTGAGCTTCGGAGAGGTCCCCCCGAGTACACCCTCGGGGCCCTACCAAAGCTTATGTTCGCTTCTTGCACAGGAAGGTAGAAAGGGACTACTTGCCAGCAAAGGAGAAACTGGTTGTTCTTACTCAGCCTGACTTCACTGATTCATCTAATTGGGTGAACTTGTTTTAGACATCATCATTCTTTGTTCTTTTTAATTAGTTTAGTTAAAATCAAAACCAATCACACATCCTTTATACCCAATTTGCATAATTGTTGCTTGTTTGACATTGATTTTTATTACCAACACATCCCTAGTGGAAACGATAATTTACTCATCTCTTTATTACTTGTGCGATTTGTGCGCTTGCAATTAAATCCATATCACCATGTATGTCAGGTAAACACATTATAATTATTTACATGTACGAATTCATTAGGAATCAAATCCATGATCTCCAAAACTAGTTAGTTAACAATTGATTCCTATCTGGATGAATACTTGACACATACCAATCGACTATTGTTTGTCTTAGTCAACCTTTCCTTGAATAAGTTGTGAGATTATGTTACTGTCTTTTTTATTTCCTAATGTAATTTAATGCACATGTTGTTTGATGTAATCTAAATTTTTCTGCATTGCTAATCTTCATTGAGTAAAATAATTCTGATAATGAGAAGCCAATTTTGGGTGATTCATGATATTGTTACTTAGCCCGACATTGTAGGTTTGTAAGAGGACAAAGTTGAGGTAATTTCAAAAATTTTCATTTTTAAATATAGTTTGTACTTATTGTTAATTATCTCTAATGTAACAAAAGTATATTTAGTCAACATATTTGATTGGAAGGAAGAAATCTACTCCTGTTATTTTATTAGTTTAATTATTTCTTGTTTGATATTTTTTGAAATTTCACAAATAATTAACCCTAAATTTTAAGTGTATAATTATTTGCAAAACATGACTATGGAATGAAGCCACGGGGAAAAAGCATATCTGATGGGGTGCAAAATTGAACTGACTTCTAGATTGTTTGACGATCGACTACTTAGTTCTACAAAACTCTCATTTGATTAGACTATGGATCTGGAGGTTGCAGTTCTACCCCAACACAAGTAGGAAACATGAGCGAAGGGGTCCCCGAGTTGTACGTCAGGGGATGCTCTGACGCTCAAGTTGGATTGGTAGACGATGTGGCTAGTGAGACAGCTTGGTATTTAGAACTCTTTCTTTTAAGTAGTATTCAAAAAATGAAATAGTAGTCCCCTTTTATATAAATTTTGAAATATGGATCTTCGATGATTGCTGGAGAGATTTCTGGGGGTGAATCTCCTCAAGATCTTTTGTGGATCTTCTTCATGATTGGTGATGGATGCTCCTCAATGCCCCTAGGTGTTTTGGTCACCTAGGGCTCCCGAGGTCGTGTTTATTAGGTTGTGTTGAGGAGTGTATACCGAGGTGTTACTGAGATGCTCCTCAACTCGATCTAATCAATGACATGTGGTTTTATCGAGATGCTTCTCAACTCGATCTCATCTTCTTTATCTTACATAGTGACATGTGTCAGCGTTTCATTGAAGGGGTGTATAGGTGATATATCCTGTCACTACTCTTTTAGCTCAAGGATTTGATTGGATGAGGTGAAAGAGTGTCATTATTATTGCTCATTAATATTGGTAGCGCCTTGTTGAAAGAGGAGATCAGTAGTCTTGATTGGGATATTTGAAGATGCACGTTTATTTTTTGCCATAGATATGATCGTGGTCTCTATTATAAACAGTGAAGTAAAATATTCATTTCTTATTTTTTACAGCTCTCTGTTGATTTACATAGCAATACTATCTCTTTTTACAAATTTCTCACCTATTACCGAGCAAGTGTCAGGTAACTTATAAAATGTCTTCTTCCTCTGTCACCCTACTGCCTCTATGTTGGGCACTGATGATGCTGCTACAAACTCATCTTCAGACGTTGTAATCACAAACGCTCCTTGGGACAAGAATTTTTTTTCTCAGCCCTACGTATTGCACTTGAATTTACGATAGATCTCACTCCTCGGGAGCTCCCTTCCCTAGTGTGAGAGCAAGGGATGACAATCTCAAAGAGTTTGAACCAATGTACCTTATATGTACTCAGTCTTAAAAGCAGATGAAATCAATCAGGAAGAAATATTAAATCCCTTGGATTTGTCGTCTGGTGAGTTTGCTACCTCACTTCGAGTCTTCCAATCCAATTCTTGGATCCCTTTTCCTTATACCATTACATGTTTTATTTGTAACTTTAATGATGTTATTATTACTCCTAGTTCTTGGCTTTTCCTCGGCACTATTACTTTCCTCACCCAGGCACAACATCTTAGCATATCCTCCTCACCTTTTCACTTTATGCCGAAATTCTCATTCTCTCGACATAATTAGTTAAGTTTAAAAAAAGCTTTAAATCTCCTCACCCTGTCAACTCCTATATAAAGGAGATTGAGGGTGAGGCAAGGAACGCTTCACATTATTCTCTAATTCACTTTCACTTTGATTATCTCTTATGAGTACTGACTTATGTGTCGGAGTGTCCCCAGGCCACGAAGGGCTGCCTTCTCCCTTAGTCTTGCAAGATTCATGGTGGTTTGCCGCTCATTTAGCCGTGTTAGTAGCTGGCATGTGGGTCATCGTGCTTTTTCCATCCACAAAGAGAAACTTTCATACGTATCTAATCCAAAGGTGTAAGGAAGTGAGGAGAGTAGGGAAGAGAGAAATTTTTGACAACTAGAATGCAAAGGAGGCCAACGTCTACTTTGTTGGCTCGGGCTATTATATTCTAGAGGAGTCGAACCAAGGGAATTATGTTGCACCGATTCTAAAGACAAGAAGAAGTATAGAGGGCTCGGATCTTAGTGTCTTAGTATGCTATTGTCGTGTTCTTTAAATTGTAATTTCATTGTAATTGAACATCCTACATTAACACTCAGTGTCCATTTGGCACACCATATATGGCCACAATATGTGGCTATAGAACCATATATGGTTCTCATGCACCAAACAACAATATATGGACCCAAATTCCAAAACAATTATGTGAAAATATATGACCCAATTTGGAATTGTTCTCATTTCAACCATTTCGAGACAATTTCACATCCCAGTTACTACTTTACCCTCAAAGTTGCCCTAAATTACTGGTATACCAGAGTCCATTTGACTATGGCTTTCTTCACGCGAGATGCTTCTCATTCACGTTAAAAATTTATCCAATCTCTGATCTCTCCTCTACAGCTACACGGTGAGGTGTGACCTCCACCGACGATACCAACCTCCTCTAAAGATTCTCCGATTGATTGCTTCACACACTGGTAAGAGTCTCTCTTGACAGCTTTTCAATAGGCTTATGACTATTGAGACAGGGTTGGGGTTCGATTTTGAAACTGGCAAGGTTGAGGCCATTGATGATTGGTGGGTGGCTAGAATTCAGATAATTTTTCTTTGTTATAAATGCTACATGATTCAAGTATTATGTTTAAAAACATTCATATGCTACTTCCTTTGTGCAAGAGAATATAAACTTCAAGAAATTTAAGAATGGAGGCTTCCCTTTTCGTGGGGAGCAAGATAAGTTGTGGGGGGAAGCTCTGCCACTGGTGATAAAAGAGTTTCTCTAGCATTGATATTGGACAATGATTTCATTCAATCATTTGGAGCTGATTGCTACACTCCAAGCTAGTCCAGTAGACTCAAACTATGACAAATTGGTTGATGATTTCTCCACTGGTTCTTCACTTGTCAAGGCAAGCACACACTCCTAGTTCTGCCAACACTGAAGGAAGCAGAAAGAGGAAGAAAAGCCACTGAAGAAATAAAAGATCATTGGTTTGATAAGCTTTGTCAGCAACTGCACTTTACATCTGAGAAACAAACAATACTCTTATTTCGTAGTGAAGCACGAATATTATGATGTGAAGAAAGAAGTTGCAAAAAAAGTTAAACTTGTGTAGCCTGTCCCAATTGTGCAACCTGTTCAGCCAGTGATACCAGTGTAGCCATTGATTCCTATTGATCCACCATATGATGCCACTATTAAGGCCCTTGTGGACATGAAACTTGATGTGCAAAATTCTGCACTATTCTACTTTGCTGTCTAGCTTTTTAATACCAATAGTTAGAGGCAGTTGTTCCTTGCATTGCCACAGAGTACTCGTTATGGTTACATTGAGCTACTCTACAAGCAGCATGATGGAAAGGCTCCAACTACATGATGGCTATCTTGACTCCTATAGGATGACATTGCATGATGGATGCTTAAGTTTTTTTTCCCATTGTTTGCTACTGTAGTTTCAATTGTTTCTTCATTTATCTTTATGGTATATACCTACCATAATATAATGAATTGGACAGTTTTTTTAAAAAAATTAATTGAGGACCATTTTCTTCATTTATTAGGAGTGTCATTTATATACAATTTCTTGTTAATAGATTTGTATTAGCAACCTTGGGGTACTGTATTGGTTTTTATCAAATGTTTGATGTTGTTATCAAATGTTTTTATCAAGTGTTTGATTGACAGTTCTTATTTGGAAATGCTTGGCAATGTTTACTGTGATTCTGTTTGCCATGAATATAAAAATGCTTGCTTTTATTAGTCCATGATTCTGTTAAGCTGAGCTAACTCTCTTACAAGAATTATGTTTTTAATATAATAGAGATGCTATCAGGTTCAAGTTCTGGTGATAGTGATGACGGTGTTGACATCTCATAGATTTTATTGCTTCATTTCCTCAAGCGTCACGTTGATGCTAGAAGTTCAAGTGCACGATCAATGACAAATACTCCATATAGGACGTGTACTTTAAAAGGACGTGATTGGGTAGCAGATGTACTTCAAGGTCACCTGATTCGTTGTCATGAAGCATTTAGGATGCCGGTTCAAGTTTTTTCACGCATTATGTAGAACTTTAAGGGATGATTATGGTTTGACTGGTTTGGATAATATTGGCATTCCTGAGATGGTAGCGATGTTCATATCTATTTTATGTCATGCTCAAGCGAATCGGGATATACAGAAGAGGTTTCAACACTCAGGCGAGACTATTAGTCAACTTTTCCATAAGGTTTTGCTATTAGTCCTGAAGTTGTCTAAGGATATCATCCAACCTAGGGGTAATGCCTTACATGAAACCCCTATGTATATACATAAGCATCCTAAAATTTCTTATCGTATATGTTTTAAGGATTGTATTGGGGCACTGGATGAAACCCATATATTGGCCATTGTTGGGCCAGAGAATACACAAAGATATATTGGGAGAAAAGCTGTCATCACCCAGAATGTTTTAGCAGTGCGTAACTTCGATATGATGTACACATATGTATCGGCTGGATGGGAGGGTTATGCCCATGATAGTCAGGTTCTGGAACATCCCTTGCGTGTTGAGAGAATGAAGTTCCCAAAGCCACCTTCAAATAATAAATATCACAAAAATGTTAATACTATTTTTAAACCACATATCTATTAACATTTTTATTTGTAGGAAAATATTACTTGGTCGATGTCAGGTATGCAGAGAAGACAAGTTTCCTCGCACCATACAAGGGAGAGAGATATCATGTTCCTGTATTCCATAATGGAGCACCCCCATCGGGACCCCATGGAAGATTCAATAAGGCCTATGCTTGGCTTAGAAATGTCATCGAAAGGACATTCGGGGTTAGAAAGAAGAAATTACGGATCTTAAACGCAATGACTTCCTATGATATAAAGGTTCAAGCGATGATTGTGTTAGCATGCACGGCACTTCACAATTTTATACGCATGCATGTTGTTATATTCGGTGCCCGACCCCCTTCATGAAGATGTGGATGATGGAGTCGACGACTATTTGGTCATTGACGATGATATGAAATATGCATGAATTTGTTAAAATTATATGTATGAATTTATGCATTAAAAAATGTCTTAGTTTACGCTTTAATAAAATTTCTCGAAATTATTTTACCATTAATTAGTTTTATAAATTGTTTACAATTTAGTTTTCTTTTTACTTAAATCTGTTACAACTTAAATGCATAATACCCCTCCCTCTACTTAATTTGCACAACAATTATAACACCATATATGTTACCAGCAAATGTTGCATCTGTCACGCCCCGTCCCAGGAACGTGACTTATTGACAACACGTGTGTACACCCACGTGCTGCCACCTAAAACAAGGACTCAAATCAACTTAATCCATAATTTTAAAAGCAATAAGATTTAAACAAAAATTCGGCAGCACCTCCCCGTATTTCGGAGAATGCCCTCTGCACAAACTATAGCAATTTAAACCAACAATCTCCATACCACCAAACTAAACATCCAGGGCCTCAGGCCATATCATCCCAATCATAAATCTTCATACGCACATACATACCAGGGCATTAAGCCTAACCATCCAAAATCATCATTCATCCCACACATTACATACTTGTATATATCCTAATATACAATTAAGCTAAAGACTAACCAAACACCACACAAAATAAAACAACAAACCACCACAAGTCCAGGCCATCCGCGTCACGCTCCTCCCAGCTGATCCGTAGTCGGAACACTAGCGCTAGTACCTATATCACCTAAGGAGGGGAAAATATAACACGGTGAGCAGGAGGCTCGCTAGGGATATCGAATAGGAGCATAAAATAAGGAATAAGGCCAAAATATCATAAGAAATAAAGCTATGCAACAATATGCCATGTCTTCAAACCAATGCAATCCGTACATCCAACCGAGCCATGTCGCTAGAGCCAATTAATCGGAACCACTAGCACATGCTCTCACACATATTCCATACCATGCCACTAGATCCAATTAACCGGAACCACTAGTGCATGTTCACACAAGTACCATCAACCATGTCACTAGAGCCAAATATCCGGAACCACTAGTACACGTTGACGTATGTACCAAAATCCAAACCACCACTTTCACCATGTACAAATGCAACATCACACATGAATGTTATGCAACTAAATTTATTTGCGCGCAATTTCATTAAAACATGTGCTCAAGAGTATCGACTACTCGATAGATGACCGAGTGTCCATGGGTAATGCATTCAACATTAAACACACAAATAGCAACTTGAGTTCACAGTAGCACACAATCCAAGGTTTGTTTCCCCTTGAACAAAAAGGCGGAATCGAATGAAATTAATACATAATTCGGGTACCCAATAGTGTTTTGAGATTAAGGGTTAAGAAAATCCCTACCTCGTTTGAGAAAAACTTCACCACAACTCTAGCCTGGTACCTTCCAAGTTCAAATAACCTAATTTATAACATTTACAATCACTTCCCTTCCAACAATATCAATTTCAACACATACATTCACAATAAGACACTTACCTTAGTCAATTCTTCAAACCCTTGCTCAATCCCTTCTCCTCCTATCTCCACACTTCAATCCAAGCTCAAATCTAGCATCAATATACATAAACTTTGATTACTCAACAAGCTTTTACCCCAAAACCTCCAATTTCATGAAATCCCACAACACCCATAAACCCTAGCTTTAAATCCATGGAAATCTTACCTCAATCTTGAAGAAATCTTGAAAGCCAAGCTTATACAAGTTCCAAACCCTTGATTCAACCTTTCTTCTCCTTGATCTCCTTCAAAACCATCACTCTCTCTCTACTTCTCTCTCTCTCGGCCTTTCCTCTGTCAAAGAAATGAAAATAAATCCAAATTTTGCCCATTCAAGTCTTTTAAAAACCCAGTTTCCCTATAGGTGTCCGGACGGCTCCAAGGGGTGTCCGGACACTTTGTGAAGAAAATGAGACAGAGCGTAGAACTGTTGGAAAATTGCTCGAGGTGTCCGGACACTTTGTTTGGGTGTCCGGACACTTCACCATTTTTTTTATTTATTTTTTTTTCAATTGGGTTTTCACATCCTTTCCCCCTTAAATAAATTTCGTCCTCGAAATTTAAGTCATACCTGAGAAGTCGAATAGATGTGGATACTTTTTCTTCATTTCGAATTCCAACTCCCAAGTTGCTTCCTCGGTTCCATGGTGCATCCACAACACTTTCACCAATGGTATTATGCTTGACCTCGTAACCTTATCTTGCCTATCCAGAATTCTCATCGGTTGCACAAAATAGGTTTCGTCATCCTCCACCGTCAATGTCTCCCAATCCAACACATGTGAAGGGTCCGGTTCATACTTTCGAAGTGTCGAAACATGAAATACATTATGCACATTCGACAATTTTGGTGGTAATGCCAAACGGTATGCCACTTCCCCAACTCTCTCCAGAATCTCAAAAGGCCCAACATATCTTGGTGCTAACTTACCTTGCTTGCTAAAACGTTGCACTCCTCTCCTAGGGCTAACTTTCACAAACACTTTGTCACCCACCGAGAACTCCAATGGTCTCCTTCTTCTATCCGCATAGGATTTTTGTCGGCTTTGGGCTATAAGCAACCTCTTCTTAATCTCCTCTACCTTGAGTTTGGCCTCCTTCACAAATTTAGGTCCGGACAACACTTTCTCTCCAACTTTCGCCCAACACAAAGGTGATCGACACGGCCTTCCATACAAAGCCTCAAAAGGAGCCATTCTGATACTACTTTGGTATGAGTTGTTATAGACAAAGTCGACGAAATGTAAGTAATCCTCCCAACTCCTACCAAAATCCATAACACACGCCCGCAACATATCTTCAAGTATTTGGATCGTTCTCTCACTTTGTCCATTGGTCTCCGGATGAAACGAAGTAGACACAGTCAATTTAGTATCTAATGCTTCTTGCAAACTCTCCCAAAAATATCCCGTGAACCACGGATCTCTATCTGACACAATGCTCAACGGAACTCCATGCAACCTCACAAATTCCCGCACATACAATCTACTCAATGATTCAAGTGAGTCTGCCTTGTTAACTGGAAGAAAATGTGCCGACTTCGTCAACCGATCCACAATCACCCAAATGGTGTCCTTCCTCTTCGGTGTCAATGGTAGCGCTGTCACAAAATCCATTGTGATATTCTCCCATTTCCATTGAGCAACCAGAAGCGGTTGTAACAACCCCGCCGGTCTTTGGTGTTCCGCCTTCACCTGTTGACAAGTGAGGCACCTAGCAACATATTTACCCACATCAACTTTCATTCCACGCCACCAAAACTGACGCTTCAAATCTTGATACATCTTGTTACCCCCCGAATGCATGGCAAACCGGGAATGGTATGCCTCCCGCAGAATTTCCTCCTGTAACTCTTCATCATTTGGCACCACCAACCTACCCTCAAATCTTACACCACCATCTCTGCCTCTAATCCATTCGGACTCCTCCTCAATCACATCAAATGTTGCATCCCCAATTTGTGCATCTAACACCTTTTGAATCAATGCCGGCCGAACAGAAACACATCCCAAATACAACTTCTCCTCTCGCTCTTGCAATTCCAACCCAAACGAATTAATCAACTCCACAAACTCCCACTCCCGCATAGAAATTGCCGCAATGGTATTCTTTCTACTCAAAGTGTCGGCCACCACATTCGCTTTCCTCGGGTGATAATTCAATGCAAAATCATAATCCTCCAGATATTCCATCCACCTTCGCTGTCTCTGATTCAACTCCTTTTGTGTGAAGAGATATTTGAGGCTCTTGTGATCAGAGAACACCTCAAACCTCTCTCCATACAAGTAATATCTCCACTGTTTAAGTGCAAACACCACCGCCGCCAAATTCCAAGTCATGAACCAGAAAATTCCGTTCATGCTGCTTCAATAACCGTGAACCATACTCCACCACCCTCTCCTGTTGCATTAAAACACATCCCAAGCCTATTTTAGAAGCATCACAATAGACTTGGTATCCCATATTCCTCTCCGGAACAACTAATACTGATGGAGATGTAAGTCTCCGCTTCAACTCTTCAAATGCCTTCTCACACTCCTCGGACCATACAAACGGCGTTTCTTTCCATGTAAGCTGCGTCATTGGTGCAGCAATACGCAAAAAATCACAAATAAACCGTCGGTAATATCCTGCCAAGCCAAGAAAACTCAGAATTTCAGTAATATTTTTCGGCCTTTCCCACTTCAACACTGACTCCACTTTGGACGTATCCATCGCAATGCCCTCCTGTGTTATAACATGTCCAAGAAACTTCACCTCCGTTGCCCAGAATTCACACTTGCTCAGTTTTGCATACAACTCATGCTCCCGTAATGTTTGTAACACTGCTCGTAAATGTAACTCATGCTCCTGGACCGTGGGTGAATACACCAATATATCATCAATGAATACCACCACAAAACGATCCAAAATGGTCGGAGTACCCGCTGCATTAAGTCCATAAACACAGCCGGTGCATTAGTGAGTCCAAAAGGCATAACAAGGAACTCATAATGCCCATACCGTGTTCGGAAAGCCGTCTTCTGCACATCTGACTCCCTAATCCTCAACTGATGATAACCGGATCTCAAGTCAATTTTAGAAAAGTGTCTTGCACCCCGTAATTGATCAAACAAATCATTGATTCTCGGTAATGGGTACTTATTCTTCACAGTCATCCGATTGAGTTGCCGGTAATCAATACATATTCTCAAAGTTTCATCTTTCTTCTTCACAAACAACACTGGAGCACCCCACGGAGAGACGCTCGGTCTAATAAACCCCTTTGACTCCAAATCTTTCAGTTGAGTCCCCAATTCCCTCAACTCCGCCGGTGCCATTCGATAAGGAGCAATAGAAATTGGTTTAGTGTCCGAAACCAACTCAATAGTAAACTCTATCTCTCTCCTTGGTGATATCCCCGGCAAGTCCTCCGAAAATACATCCATAAATTCCTCAAATACCGGTATCGGCTTGGCCATATCGCCACTCGATGCCGAAGTGGTCAAGCTTGATACAAGACAATCAGCATATGCATGGTTTTCCAGGAAGTGCGAACATGGCACTCTTTTAGGCCCTTGTAATTTAATCACCCCACCTCCCTGTACATTCAAGGTAATTTTACGCATCCAAAAATCAATAATAGCTCCATGTTTTGTCAACCAGTCTACACCCAAAATTACATCAAAGTCTTTAAAATCAAGGACATATAAATCCGACGTCAATTCTATTTCACCAAATCTACACACCACTCCTTCCACCATCCCCTCAAGTGAAGTAGTGTACCCAAATGGGGAAGTCACCGCAAACATTCGTCTTATTGGGGACACTTCTAATTCTATTGACTTTGCCAAGGATGCAGTAATGAAAAATGCAGTCGCACCAGAATCAAACAATACTCTCACTAAACAATTTGAAACAAGAAAAGTACCTCCAACGAAGTTTGGATGCTCCGACCCTGTCTGGTGCCCTAAGGCAAATACTCTCCCCTGAGTCAATCAAGGCTGAATCTGTGACTGCTGCTGCTGTGTCTTGGTCTGTGATCGTCCTCTTCTAACAGAGCCACCTGAGGAAACCGACGGTGCACGAGGGGTAGTAGGTGTGGAAGCAGCCAATGAAGCCCCAGATCTCTGCTGTGTGTCTCTCCTTCTCTGAGGACAATCTGCCCGCATATGGCCTATCTTATCACACTCAAAACATTCAACTCCAGAAGTAGTGCATTGGTGCCTAACATGACCCGTCTGTCCACATCGAAAACAAACCCTTGGTCCCTGCTGTGATCCTCTACCTCCCTGGGACCTCTACCCTCCATTGCTCTGCCCAGACCAGTTCTGTGAAGTTTGACTGTCTGTCCTCTGCCTCTTCTGACCAGACCACCCCTGCCTCTGTCCTCTAAGAGCCCCTCCAGTACTACCACTTAAGGATCGACCGCCAAGAGTATCCCAATACTTCCTTGAATCTTTATCAATCTGCTCCTGCTTCAAAGCCTCCTCTCTCATATCATCATAGGTAACAATCTTCATGCTAGCCAACGGTGCACCTATATTCGGTATCAAACCTTGCCTGAATCTCTCCACCTTACTCTCCTCATCCGGGGCATACATCTTCCCAAATTCATATAACTCCTCAAACTTGTAACTATAGTCTGCCACTGACTCATCCGGTTTCTATAACAAAGTCAAGAACTCCTTCGCCTTCTCCGTGCTATAAGAGTTTGGCACAAAATGCTACAAAAATAATCTCTGAAATGATGCCCAAGTGAGTTGCTCTTTCCTCTGCCCCAAAGCATACCACCAATCATAAGCCTTGTCCTTCAGGAAGTACGAAGCCACCATTCCCCGTCTCTCATCCGGAATGCCTAAGGTATCCAGACGTCTAGTCATCTCTCGGATCCAAGTGTGAGCCTTTGCCACATCTGTATCACCATGAAATTTTGGAGGCTCTAATTTGCGAAGTCGATCCACCTCACTTATTTGTCGCTGAATTCTGTCAGCCTCCCCCGAGATCTGACCCTCCACCACACCGTGAGTATCCAGTCCAGTTCGTGCCTGAACTACCTGTGTAATGTTCTTCATCACCTTCGACATCTCTTTCATCACTTGCATTTGAGCCTCAAACATCGAAGCCATCTGAGTAGTTGATAAAGCTTGCCCCTGAGTTGGTGTAGCCTCAGGAACCACTCCCTCTCCACCTGCCACATTCACTGCAGGATTCTCTGCCTCCTCAGAATTCCTCACCGTAGTGCGCCTTCCCCTCTGTTGCACCCTACTACATGTAGGTAATTCAAAAACTATCGCAGGAGCGGGTATATTTTGTTCACCGCGTCCCCGCCCAGCTCCTCGACCTCGACCGCGACCTCTACCTTGTCTACCCCCACGGGTCCTAACACCCCCTCATCCACGCCCCTGATCTAGGGACTCAAGGGAACGAGCACTCCTACGCGTGTCCATCTACAACCACAATATAAATAACCAACGTTCAATATCATCAAAACATACGAGGATTTACAGGATTCAAATACATACCGAATCAGTGGAGGTAGTGACGTGGCCTGGACATACCACACACACCATTCACACATCATACGTTACACAAATACTCACCCATACACACACAAATAATCATACTGGACCCAACCCTTAGGTCCTACACAGAGCCAACCTCGCTCCTATACCAACTTGTCACGCCCCGTCCTAGGAACGTGACTTATTGACAACATGTGTGTGCACCCACGTGCCGCCACCTAAAACAAGGACTCAAATCAACTTAATCCACAATTTTAAAAGCAATAAGATTTAAACAAAAATTCGGCAGCACCTCCCCGTATTTCGGAGAATGCCCTCTGCACAAACTATAGCAATTTAAACCAACAATCTCCATACCACCAAACTAAACATCCAGGGCCTCAGGCCATATCATCCCAATCATAAATCTTCATACGCACATACATACCAGAGCATTAAGCCTAACCATCCAAAATCATCATTCATCCCACACATTACATACTTGTAAATATCCTAATATACAATTAAGCCAAAGACTAACCAAACACCACACAAAATAAAACAACAAACCACCACAAGTCCAGGCCATCCGCGTCACGCTCCTCCCTGCTGATCCATAGTCGGAGCACTAGCGTTAGTACCTATATCACCTGAGGAGGGGAAAATATAACACGGTGAGCAGGAGGCTCAGTAGGGATATCGAATAGGAGCATAAAATAAGGAATAAGGCCGGAATATCATAAGAAATAAAGCTATGCAACAATATGCCATGTCTTCAAACCAATGCAATCCGTACATCCAACCGAGCCATGTCGCTAGAGCCAATTAACCGGAACCACTAGCACATGCTCTCATACATATTTCATACCATGCCACTAGATCCAATTAACCGGAACCACTAGTGCATGTTCACACAAGTACCATCAAACGTGTCACTAGAGCCAAATATCCGGAACCACTAGTACACGTTGACGTACATACCAAATCCAAACCACCAGTTTCACCATGCACAAATGCAACATCACACATGAATGTTATGCAACTAAATTTATTTACGCGCAATTTCATTAAAACATGTGCTCAAGAGTTATCGACTACTCGATAGATGACCGAGTGTCCATGGGTAATGCATTCAACATTAAACACACAACATAGCAACTTGAGTTCACAATAGCACACAATCCAAGGTTTGTTTCCCCTTGAACAAAAAGGCGGAAACGAATGAAATTAATACATAATTCGGGTACCCAATAGTGTTTTGAGATTAAGGGTTAAGAAAATCCCTACCTCGTTTGAGCAAAACTTCACCACAACTCTAGCCACCAACCTTCCAAGTTCAAATAACCTAATTTATAACATTTACAATCACTTGCCTTCCAACAATATCAATTTCAACACATACATTCACAATAAAACACTTACCTTAGTCAATTCTTCAAACCCTTGCTCAATCCCTTCTCCTCCTCTCTCCACACTTCAATCCAAGCTCAAATCTAGCATCAATATACATAAACTATGATTACTCAACAAGCTTTTACCCCAAAACCTCCAATTTCACGAAATCCCACAAAACCCATAAACCCTAGCTTTAAATCCATGGAAATCTTACCTCAATCTTGAAGAAATCTTGAAAGCCAAGCTTATACAAGTTCCAAACCCTTGATTCAACCTTTCTTCTCCTTGATCTCCTTCAAAACCATCACTCTCTCTCGGCCTTTCCTCTGTCAAATAAATGAAAATAAATCCAAATTTTGCCCATTCAAGTCTTTTAAAAACCCAGTTTCCCGATAGGTGTCCGGACGACTCCAAGGGGTGTCCGGACACTTTGTGAAAAAAATGAGACAGAGTGTAGAACTGTTCAAAAATTGCTCAAGGTTTCCGGACACTTCACCATTTTATTTTATTTTTTTCAATTGGGTTTTCACAGCATCAAACACCTACCACCATTTTAGGAATAATTTCTGCTATCATTTATTACCATCGTTTATTATCTGTAATATATGTTACAATGTATACTACTGATCAAATTGTCTATCAAACGGAGTCTTATTGGTATATAAAATTTTTTTAAAAAAAAATAAAATAATCATAAAAATCTTTAATTTTCGGTTCAACTTTAATAAGAAGTCTCTCTTTTGTTTCTATTTGATTAATTGCCTAAACAAATATAAAAATTTCTTAATTGGCCGCCAACTAATAATGACGTAACATCTAAAAATAAACAATATTTAGTAGCAAAAAATAAAATTAAGGAAACTAAATGAAACAAAAAGAAAGTAAATTAAAAAACTAAATGAAAGAAAAAGACAATGAGACTTGGTGGGTCCCGAAAAAATTGTCCAAAACTTATTTTCCTTGGGCCTTTTCCGTATTGCTCTTAATTAGATTAATAATAAATAAATTATTGCTTCTTTTATTCTTTCCATGGTCCCCATTGAAGCTGTCCCAGAAAGCAGAGAGAGGAGATAGAAGAAAAGAGGGTTTTTTTGAAAAATAACCCTCGTTTATAAACATTTTTCAAATCTAACCCTTCTTTTCAAAACACTTAAATATAACCCTTTTGCCAAAGGAAAAGACATTCATATCCTTTCACGTCTTTTCATGCACCACCTCTCTCTCTTAAACCCTAAAAATGATTTTCCCTCCCAAAAACACTCCTCTCCCTCTGCGAAACCACTCTCTCTCTCCTTCAAACCCAGTAAAACCGCCCATGTATACCTCTTTCATTCGAAATTTGTCACAGATCTAGTGAAATCGATAAGCCAAAAGCTCAAATCTTCAAGGTTGAAGTATCGGGACGTATAAGCTCGGTAAGCTGCCATAGCGACGTCGTCGAAGACGCAAACGAGCCTAAAGTCGACAACGCAATCTCCGAATTCGTTCCCCTAGAACATATAAGTGCTCACCGTGGTCGCTACATTTCCAACCCTTCGTCTCCTACTTCAGCGAGTTTGCATTTTACCATACAACATCTTGTGCTAAAACATCTTGTCATTTAAGTCGAGAAGGAAGATAGCACCAAACTAAGGTTAGTGTAGTGCATTTTATGAGTTAATATACCAGTACAAATATTTCGTTGATAAATGATTTTTCGTTGATGTGAGACAAATTTTTCGTTGGTTACTTCGTTAGTTTTCGTTTAACTCAGACAATTTTTCGTTGATAAAACATTTATATGGTTGATAATATAACGATTTCAATGAAGTGGGTTTCTCACCCAACAACTTTAACCATGGCTAGATGTATAGCGCAGAAGATGTTCGACCAATCGTAAATGGCAGAAAGTTTACACTTACACTTCACCATTCTGTTAGTGTAATAAAAACTCCAGTAAATATTTTTCGTTGCTAAACTTGTGTATTTTCATTGCTAAACGTGTATATTTTGGTTGCTAAACGTGTGTAATCTCGTAGCTAAATGACTGTATTGTCGTTGATATCGACAGCTTTTTTAGTTGATAACTGTTTTACTTTTCTTATATCATACCAATTGCAGTTATTTCGTTGATAACTGTTTAAATTTTCGTTGCTAAACGTGTATAATTTGTGTCTGTTTCGTTGATAACCCTGTTACTTTTCGTTGAGTTTTTTGGTTGAATACTCACTTATTTTGTGATTCAGAAATGGAAGAGGTTAGCATATTGGTTCGTTATTGTGGGTCTTGGGAAAAGGTTGGTCTCAGTTATGCATATAAGGGTGGGAAGAGTAAGGGCATGATAATTCCAAATGACATTTCCTACAACCAATTATTGGATATGGTGTACGAATTGACGAATATCGATCGTCGGACACATAACATCCAATTGAAGTATATTTTCAATGTCCATGGTCCAACTGAACCTGTTGAGATTGAAGGTGACAGGGATGTTCATTTTTTTGTACGATGCAACAGCGACAAGAACATACCTGGGACATCTCTATGCATTTCAAACACTGATAGAGAGGTATATGATGATGATACTGAGGTAAATTTTGAGTTAAATGATGATCGATATGATATTGCAGATACAGAATTGTTTGAAGAACCTGACATAGTTGGATTCAGTCGGAACATTGATGATCGTAACGAACCTCAGATAAATATATCAGAAGTTAACGCCAATGATCATACAACTGCCCAGGAAAAATTTTCTTCTGAGGGTAATGCTGGATTTGCCGGTTCTAATTCAATTGGTGCGTCACAAAGCTGTGGTAATATGATCTCACCTGTTGTACATGATGATTCATATGCTGTTTTGAAAGTCGGAGAAATATTTCCAGACAAGAAGAGCTTGTTTAAAAAGTTATGCATGCATGCGCTTCATTTGCACTTCGAATTCAAAGTGGCAAAATCGACAAAAACTCTTTTTGTTGTTCGATGCAAAGTAAGTGAATGCAAGTGGTGGCTTCGAGCAACGAGAGTTGATGACACTTGTTTTTTCGTCATAAAGGTATATCGTGACGAACATTTGTCTTCTTCTTGTTTTGAATTTCATGAAGCTCGTCAAGCAACAGGTTGGGTTGTGGGGGAATGCATTAAGTCTAAATATGAGGGGGTTAGTTGCATTTATAGACCAAATGACATTGTCAAGGATTTTCAGAGAGTGCATGGAGTTTCAATCACTTATGGGAAAGCTTGGAGGGCTAGAGAAAGTGCCCTACATTCATTACATGGTACGCCAGAACAATCTTTTGCTGAACTTCCTCTTTTTTTGCACAATTGGAATCAAACAATCCAGGAACGGTTACACATATTGAGTTGGATTCTATCAATCGATTCAAATACTGTTTCATGGCCATTGGACCATCATTAAGAGGTTTTCGTACTTGTATAAGACCTGTAATTTGTGTTGATGGAACTCATTTGAAAGGTAAGTATCTTGGAACATTATTTGTTGCCACATGTTTGGATGGAAACAACCAGGTTTATCCTTTGGCTTTTGGAGTAGGGGATTCAGAAAATGATGATGCGTGGACATGGTTCTTTGAAAAATTGAATGGAGCTATTGGAAGCATGGATTCACTTGTTTTTATATCGGATAGGAATGCAAGTATTGAAAAAAGTATCCGAAGAGTTTTTCCAGAGGCCATACATGGTGCTTGTATGTATCACCTTGGTCAGAATTTGAAGTCCAAAAAGTTTAGTGATTCCGTCATCCCTCTATTCTACAAGGCAGCAAAGTCATACAATAAGGTGGAGTTTCACCATATCATGAATCAAATACTCAGATTCGATGCAGGTAATGTTTTCAAGTATTTAAGTGAAGCTGGTTTTGAGAAATGGTCTAGGGCTTATTTTCCTGGACAACGGTATAACATCATGACAACAAATATAGCTGAATGCTTAAATGGAATATTGAGGGATGCTCGAACCTTACCTATTACGAAGTTGATGGATCATCTGCAATCTTTATTACAACGATGGTTTCATGAGAGACGATCAATAGCTCTTGAAATGAAAGGTGAACTGACTGACTATTACGATAAAGTTGCAGAAGAAAGAATGAATAGGTATTTAAAGTAATTTAATTCTCATTGATAACCTTGATAAATTTCGTTGATGATTTGTTTATTTCGTTTAGAATTTAGTTATTTTGGTTGATAAAACTTCGAGAATTTTCGTTGATGATTTAAATATTTCGTTTAGAATTTTGTTGTTGTAGTTGATAAAATGTATCGTTGATAACTTTGATGATTTTGGTTGATGATTTATATATTTCGTTGAGAATTTTGTGTTTTTCATTGACTAAAGTTTCGTTGATAACTATTATTTTCTCGTTGACTATTACAATTTTATCGTTGATAATTAAAATTTTGAAACTTTTCAGGGCTAGGGTCATGACTGTGGAGCCTATTAGTATAAATACTTTTCTTGTTAAAGATGGTGATGATGGAGGACAAGTGGATTTGGCCAGCAAGACTTGCTCCTGCAGAGTTTTTGATATTGACCATATACCCTGCATCCACGCCTTTGCAGCATGTAGAGTTAGAAAATTACCAATAATTTCATTGTGTTCGCAATATTATCGTACTGATATGCTACTGCTGGCATACGCAGAACCAATCAACCCTGTCTTGAACACAGACGCTAATGTTCTAACTGAGGAATTGAGGGTTGTCTTACCTCCAGAAACCAGGAGAAAAAGTGGACGACCAAAGAAACGTCGAATTCTATCATCCGGTGAGCAAATATAAAAAAGAAAATGCAGTCGTTGCAAACAAGATGGTCACAACCGTCAAACTTGTAGCGAGCCCATTTGTTTACACCCTAGCACGTCAGCACAATGAGTTATGATTGAACTTGATCGTTGGTATTTATTTGTTAGGCTATCTCATGTTTCGTTGATAACTATTACTTGTAACGTTGATAAGTCTTACTGTTTCCGTTGGTAGTTATGTTATGGTGCATATTTTTCGTTGATAACTATTATTCGTAACGTTGATAAGTCTTATTGTTTCCGTTGGTAGTTATGTTATGGTGCATAGTTTTTCGTTGATAACTATTATTAGTAACGTTGATAAGTCTTACTGTTTCCGTTGGTAGTTATGTTATGGTGCATAGTTTTTCGTTGATAACTATTATTCGTAACGTTAATAAGTCTTATTGTTTCCGTTGGTAGTTATGTTATGGTGCATAGTTTTTCGTTGATAACTATTACTTGTAACGTTGATTACTCAAACTGTCTTCGTTGGTAAATATAGAATATCATATATATAAATGAAATAATTACAGTTGTATATATTAAATAAACATAATATGTTAATAAAATAGAAATTACATTCTCATCGTGCCCATTTTCCATGTCTCGACTGTAAAATTTTTCGTAATAAATCCCATGTCCTCAGGTTTCAAAATGGTCACGTCCTTATCGGCTGAGAGAATCTCTATGAATTTTATACAGAACATGCCGCAGTCCGAACTGAACGAAAAAGCAAGCGAAATTAGGTCAATTATTTATTAGAAGAATATTTATTAAAGGAATATAAAACCTTACCCATTTTGTTGTTGAGGAACTTCAGGTTGACGCTCTATGGTCCATGGAGATTCATCGTCGATGACGTTGGCCCGCTTCAGCATCTTGGGGATCAATGTTGCAATGGATTTCATTTCATTACTAAATGTCTCCTGTCTGGTGTGCTTGATAAGTGAATCATAACAAATGATCCTCTTTTCTTGAAGGTCTATCACACCAGCAGCCCAATGATCAGCAGTTATATTAATTGGGAAATAAACCCTATCCAAATTGGACCAAGAGACCATATTTTCCTTAGATCCGTCAACAAAATGCAGTAGAAGATCATCACGGTCCCAATGTGAAGGCTCATTGTTCTCTTCGTGCAATTTGTAACGGATGTTAAGATATGTCTGGAAAAAAAATTATATTGAAATATCAACGAAAAAATATTTATGTTATCAACGAAAAAGTGTATATTATAAACGAAGAGTGTAATATAAATGTCAACCTAAACATAGATAAAATCAACGAGAATTAAAATACTTACATGAAAAGGTGTATCCATAATCGCACATTTTTGTCTGAAAATATCAGTATTCTCAGACATTCTTTTACGAATGAACTCGAATGCAACGTCAAAGATGCTGCAGAACATATTTATATCATTATAAGAAATAAAGTAAGTTTATCAACCATAAACACCAAAACAAATACAGTTATCAACCAAATCTATATGCATATATCAACCAAATCTATATGCATATTGACCAGACCTCTATTTTGAGGTCCTAATACTATCTAATTAGGAGGTTCTAGTGCTTATAGTAATTCATTTGTGTTTAAATAAAGTAATTTTACCCTTATACATGTTTCCCGTTGGTTCTGCAGGAAATCGGGCTTAAATGACTGAATTGGGCACTTTTTGCTGTGAGGTGTCGGGACTTAGATTATGAAGATATTCTTGAAGACTACAAGCTCCAACGGTACACTAATCTATGGCCGAGATTGAATTGTTTTATGAATGGATTAGATTACAACAAGACTTGAAGGGTTAAGATGATCATTTAAAGGTGAATCCAATGGTTATGCATAAGACAACATTCTTGCTTGCAATTTTTGACTTAAAAGAAGATCTTACTTGATTTTTGGAGTCAAAGATGGCTGCAAGTTGCCACACATTTAAAAGGAAATTGTTGGAGATACCAATGCCAAGATTTGGTGCAAGTTTGATCAAATGGTCAAAGATGACAAAATTGTTGGAGATACCAAGGTCAAGATTTGGTGCAAGTTTAATCAAATGGTCAAAGATGGCTGCAAGTGCACATGACAACTCAAATCTTGCAAAGCTAGACTTGGAAAATAATGCAAGTGCAACGGCTACATATTGCAAGGTTGAGATTTAATGAATTTTTCATTGACTTCTCCAAGAGGAAGCCACCATAGGAGTAGTGTAGATCTAGTTTCTCTCTCTAAGTTTTCTTTATTGTTTTTGGTGCTTTCTCTTGATTTTGTATAAATTCTGATTTAGATGACAATAGATTGGATGTTTATTGCAACAATCATGAGTGGGTAGTTCTCTTCTCTAGTTTCTAATCCCGAAAGGTGGATGCAAGGTTTCGATTACTCAAGGTATGTTCAAAGAATCGTAGCTTCGATTCTTCTCTTTTAATTTCGTGATAGTTATGTGAGTGGATATATGAGAATGACATATTTGATTGTATTCTTGGATTGTCTAGTCTAGGGATTGCATCTAATGTGTTTGATTGAGAATTGTTAAATCCATTGCATGATTTCCTTAATTAATTGAGTTTTCCATTGCATAACTATTAATTATGTGTATTGATGATGGGGTTTTGGGTTAATTTAGGAATGTGCATGGGAGAGTTATGGTTAATTGATCTTTGAGTGTGAAACTAGGGTGTTAGCCAAGCCGAGCCCCAAGGGGGAACATTAATCCATAATATTAGGTGTTTATCCCTTTGCGTTCATCGTAGATTAAGAGACCCGATGGCCTACATGTATGAATTGAAGTCTTATATCCCAATTCTCTTTGCATATGCATGATTGATAGTATCACACAATGCATTGTGTATGGTTGTGTGTGTTTGCAATGATACCTTGAGTATGAGAACCGAGTAACCACCGGGACGGATTAGAGACTAGGTTTTTAATTAATTGTTTTAAATCCAATTTGTGCTTACTTTGATTACAAAATCGCTCATGCTACCGAGTCATTCGGCCCATTTCTTTTACTTGCTTTAATTTGATATTCATTGTGTTTATTAGTGTTAGCTAGTCATTTGCATATCATTCACTTCAAATTTGCATTGCTTCCTCGTGGATCGATACCGGACTCACCGGTTTATTACTTGACGATACCCTACACTTGGGGTAAGTACACACACACACTTTGGTGTCGGTCAAGTTTTTGGCGCCGTTGCCGGGGAAGCGAGTGTCAAAGACGGAGCTGGGTGGCTTGTAGATGCTAGCTTTATGCTATTAAACGCCATCAAATAAGGAAGGAGCACGGTCACGCTTCAAGGGTAACTTCGTTCCTTCATTTTCCTTGCTCTCTAGAGTAGTTGATTTAGTATAGTTGCTGAAAAAAAAAAAAAAAAAATTTTGTGAGGAGAACTTGGCGGATGGGGCTAACTTAGATTCCTGTGGGCGATGGATGCCACCTTGTTTGCTGCTTGGTAGTGATACGTTGTTTAAGAAAGCTTTGTGCATTTTTATTTTTATCACTACTTGCTACATCTTGGTGTGTTATTGTTCCTAAGGTTGATTGTTGCTCTATTCCTATCCTTGCTCTTGTTCTTGCTTAATATTGTTCTTGGTTGTTCATTAATTGAAAAAAAAAATAATAATAAATAAAAAAAAAAAAAAAATCTTGTGTTACTTGACGTGGTTGATTGCTACTTTTGTGTGTTACTTGCTATTGTTCCTTGCCATCATGTCTCAACCTAGAGATAATGTTAGTGGGCGTGGGTCTAATAGAGATGGGATAAGTGGTGATATAAATGTGAGTGATGCGGGGAGTGTACGTGGGGGTGATATGAATCTTGATGCATTGCGTCGTCTTTTGCAACATGTGAATATTGATGAGTTGATGAATCCGGTGCAAGGGCAAGATGTCCAAATTGGCAATGCCCAAAATTTGCAAAATGTTCAAGTTGAGCATGCTTTGCAAAATGCACCTCAACCACTTCAACAAGACAATGCGGCGCAATTTGCCCCACAAAATGTCCACCCACCTATGTATTATCAAATGCCACAAGTGCCACAATATGCTCCCTTCGGACAAAATTTACATGCACCTCCTCCTTTTGACTACATTCATGCACATGAGTACCAACCCTTTAGGCAAGCACAATCTTCACACCAATGTATAGCTCCACCATCTTACCAACCATGCACCCCACCCCAAGAGAGATCACTTGAGGATACGCTTCAAATATTCATGGAAGCTCAATTGGAGGTTAATCAAAGGAGATTTGAATTTCGTGAGCAAACCAATAGAGCCTTAGAAGATTTAAGAAGCCAATTGACAAAGATCACTCAAACATTAGAATTTCAATTCGAAACTTCAAGTGAGGGGTTGGATGTGCAAGAACAAGAACAACCCATCATTACCTCAGGGAGTGGGATAGTAATTGACAATACCATGACTCCTAAGGTAAGTGAGGATGAGAAATTAGTGGAAGAAGTGGGTGGTGAGGTGAAAAATGTTGTAGTTGGAGATAAATCATGTCGAGACAAGGACAATTATCAAGTTGAAAAGGTTGAGGAAAAGAGCGAAGAGAAGAGAAATGAAGAGAAAGAGGAGAACAAAGTGAGACCAAAAGGGAATGAGTTACACCTTGGGAGGGCAATTGAGTGCATCCCTAAGCTTTATATTCACTCTCATGTTGAGGATAAATTAGAGATGACACTTGCAAAGAATTCATTTGAGGGTGTGCTAGTTTTGATTAAGAAAGGTAGTCGACTTTTGATTGAGGGAGATATTATGAAAAAAGTTTTGAAGTTCTTGACTATTTATAGTGTAGAACATTTGCCCCTTCATTTAGGAGCATTAGAGGCTTTCCCAATCAAAGTCGGTGCATACCAAGTGCATCCTCAAGAATTGACAACGTTACCTTTTGCAAGTGGATTTAAAGAATCCTCTAAACATCATGTCACATATAAAATATTTAACAAAATTAGAAAAGTGTGGCATCCCAAACCACGATTACAATTCTTTTTAGGTGAGTTTGGGGAAAAGGGGACCGAATCATGTGTGGTTCGTCATGTTCCTCAAAGTGGGAGTAGTGATTTTGAGGATGTTCTTGGTATCTCAAGGATCCCAGTTCTCCCATGTGTCATGGTTAGATTTCACCCTTGTACCATAGTATGGTTGTGATTAGTTTTGATTTGATTTCAATTTTTGTGTGTGTTTTGTATGCTCACAATCCATTTCCTAATTTTTGCTCCTTATGCACTTATTCAAGTTGGGGGGTGAGAATTGTGAAATGATTGTGTGTTATGTTGTGACTTTCTTACCCTTAATTTTGGTGTGTTTTTTGCATGTTCACAATGCATCTCACAATTTGTTCTTGCCTTGTTTTTTATTCTTGACATTGGGGACAATATCTCATTTAAGTTGGGGGGTGAGAGAATTGTGAATTCATTGTGAAACTTGCTTTATTTTGGTGTGCTTTTGTGAATATCAAAAATTTGAAAAAAAAAAAAAAAAAATTTCTTGTTGTGTCATGCTTGGATAGTGTGGTTGGTATTAACTTTTTCAGGATATGCTTCGTTTCTCATGATTCCGATCACTTTTGAAGAGTATGGTATGATTTCCTACCCTCTATCCTATTGTGTTGTGCTTTGTTGTTCATACATGCTAGATGGACTTTAGGAGGGGACGGGTAGGTGCTTTTGGGGATTCACTACCAATTTGACTGTTAATTTCTTATTCTTGTTCACACGTGCAAGTGTAGAGTAGGTTCCTTGGTTTCTTTTGCTAAATCAATGCATGTGATTGAGTGGGATGACTATAATCAATTTTTCTTGGGATGATTGGGACCTAGTTTGATATCAAAATTGTGCAGTTGAGCAGACATCTTGGCATTGAAGCATTTGCATGACAGCGTTTTTGGATCCTTTTGTCTGAAAAATGACCTTTTTACCCTTCTCATTCCTTTGAGCCATTCTTCATTGATATACATTGGGTTTTGGGTGATTCTTTTCATTGATATTCATTTGACATCTTAGCGCGTGTTCTTCAATAGCTTTGTAAACATTACATTTGATTACTGAGAAGTGTGATTTTTGTATTTTGCCACTTGCTTGTGAACTTAGGATTGAAAGATTCACTAGGTTGAGAGATTTGAGCTTAGCCTATTCATTTGTGAGTGATTACAAGCCCTAAATTTCTTTAAGCCTTTTTAGTTCACTTACAAGCCTTGTGTGAACCACTTCCTTAAATACTTCCCACCTTTGGTTGCAAGGTTGAGTATGAGCTTGAAAAAGATAAGTCGGTAGTGATATTACCCTTTCTTATGTTGAAAAAAAATTGAGGGTTGTTGTATAAATGTTGTTTATTCTCAAAAAAAAAAAAAAAGAAAAAAAGAAAAAAAAAAGGAAAAAGAAAAAGAAAAAAAAAAGTATGCAATAAAGAATCTTTTGTGTGTAAAGAAGGAGAAGTCTTTGAAATTGTGGTACAATGGAAGGGGTGACAAAATGAGAATTTAGCTCACATGTTTGAACTTAACCTTGCAACTTGTCACCTAGTTCCAAATTCTTCCTACCTTGTCCCATGACCACATTACAACCCAGTTAACCTTTTGATGAATTTGATCCAAGGTAAGCAAGTGAGTTGGTGAATGCATTAGTTGCTCTTGTAGGTGATTTCTTTCTCAAAGCTATGCCCATCCAAAATTATCATTCATAAACACATACATTTAATTCAATTGTGTAAGTCATTCACTTAGCACAATGATTTCATGTTTTTGTGTACATTTGGGATTGGGAATTTATGAACACCAAAAGGGTCCATAACAAGGTTTTGCTTGTGTGAATGTGTTGAGTTGTCTAGTTTGATTGCTAGTTTGATTGCACATATATTTTTCATAGTATAAAATGTTCTTGGTCATTTTTAAGGGGATTGAGATTGATTTTCCGAAGAGTTTGCATGTTTTCGACTAGCGGGGGAATTGGGGGATTAGCTCTATTTCTTGCATGTGAGAACTTAAGAATAATTTATGGTGCTTTCAAAGTAATAGTGGATCCCTTGGTAAGTGTTTGTGGGTATCGCTCTGATAAACCCTCACGAGACTACAACTCGTCCACTAGGGTGACCTAGGGGTTTAAAGGCTTGTTGCATGCGCTAAATGCAACCGTGATGCCTACGTCAGTGAGTTAGGATTTTATTTTTAGAAGTGTTTGCATTGCTAGGGACTAGCAACGTCTAAGTTGGGGGGTGTGACCAGACCTCTATTTTGAGGTCCTAATACTATCTAATTAGGAGGTTCTAGTGCTTATAGTAATTCATTTGTGTTTAAATAAAGTAATTTTACCCTTATACATGTTTCCCGTTGGTTCTGCAGGAAATCGGGCTTAAATGACTGAATTGGGCACTTTTTGCTGTGAGGTGTCGGGACTTAGATTATGAAGATATTCTTGAAGACTACAAGCTCCAACGGTACACTAATCTATGGCCGAGATTGAATTGTTTTATGAATGGATTAGATTACAACAAGACTTGAAGGGTTAAGATGATCATTTAAAGGTGAATCCAATGGTTATGCATAAGACAACATTCTTGCTTGCAATTTTTGACTTAAAAGAAGATCTTACTTGATTTTTGGAGTCAAAGATGGCTGCAAGTTGCCACACATTTAAAAGGAAATTGTTGGAGATACCAATGCCAAGATTTGGTGCAAGTTTGATCAAATGGTCAAAGATGACAAAATTGTTGGAGATACCAAGGTCAAGATTTGGTGCAAGTTTAATCAAATGGTCAAAGATGGCTGCAAGTGCACATGACAACTCAAATCTTGCAAAGCTAGACTTGGAAAATAATGCAAGTGCAACGGCTACATATTGCAAGGTTGAGATTTAATGAATTTTTCATTGACTTCTCCAAGAGGAAGCCACCATAGGAGTAGTGTAGATCTAGTTTCTCTCTCTAAGTTTTCTTTATTGTTTTTGGTGCTTTCTCTTGATTTTGTATAAATTCTGATTTAGATGACAATAGATTGGATGTTTATTGCAACAATCATGAGTGGGTAGTTCTCTTCTCTAGTTTCTAATCCCGAAAGGTGGATGCAAGGTTTCGATTACTCAAGGTATGTTCAAAGAATCGTAGCTTCGATTCTTCTCTTTTAATTTCGTGATAGTTATGTGAGTGGATATATGAGAATGACATATTTGATTGTATTCTTGGATTGTCTAGTCTAGGGATTGCATCTAATGTGTTTGATTGAGAATTGTTAAATCCATTGCATGATTTCCTTAATTAATTGAGTTTTCCATTGCATAACTATTAATTATGTGTATTGATGATGGGGTTTTGGGTTAATTTAGGAATGTGCATGGGAGAGTTATGGTTAATTGATCTTTGAGTGTGAAACTAGGGTGTTAGCCAAGCCGAGCCCCAAGGGGGAACATTAATCCATAATATTAGGTGTTTATCCCTTTGCGTTCATCGTAGATTAAGAGACCCGATGGCCTACATGTATGAATTGAAGTCTTATATCCCAATTCTCTTTGCATATGCATGATTGATAGTATCACACAATGCATTGTGTATGGTTGTGTGTGTTTGCAATGATACCTTGAGTATGAGAACCGAGTAACCACCGGGACGGATTAGAGACTAGGTTTTTAATTAATTGTTTTAAATCCAATTTGTGCTTACTTTGATTACAAAATCGCTCATGCTACCGAGTCATTCGGCCCATTTCTTTTACTTGCTTTAATTTGATATTCATTGTGTTTATTAGTGTTAGCTAGTCATTTGCATATCATTCACTTCAAATTTGCATTGCTTCCTCGTGGATCGATACCGGACTCACCGGTTTATTACTTGACGATACCCTACACTTGGGGTAAGTACACACACACACTTTGGTGTCGGTCACATATATCAACCAAATCTATATGCATATACCAACCTAAATAAAAGCAGTAGTCAACGTAAAAGTAATTCAGTTATAAACATAATTTAAAAACTTTCATTAACATAATAACTAATTTATAAATTTCTATATCATTAACAGAAAACGTAATATACAAATTAAGAGTTATAAGTGCGTACCGTGTCTAGTAGCCACTTGCTTTGGTCGATGATTGTATCAAACCAATCCTTTTTTGCATCAATTGTTTTTAGATCAATTGTCTTATCATGATTGATGGGATTCTTAAAGAATTCATTCATTTCAACTTCCCATTCGTTAGGAAACTCTGAAATAGGATTGAACTCTGGGAGGATCTTTCTCTTCTTCTTGGAAGGGTCAGTATATGGTGACACTTGGTACGGACCCCTCTTCTTCAATCTTTTGCTCTAATACTGTTGACCTTCTGTTGCAAGCTTTGCCAACAAACGTAATTTATTCGCATCAGTATCATCCTCCTCATTAGCAATTGAACTACTCCCATCAACCATTTCTTCGACTGAGGCATCAACCAGTTCATCAGGTTGATCAACCTTAACTTCAGAGATACCAACCATAAATTCATTGGTATCAACCTTATCTGAAGTCGTTGCAACCGTGTTGTCAACCATAAACGTAAGGTTATCAACCTTAAGTTCACTGTTATCAACTTCAAACTGGTAATTATCAACTTTATCATCAACCTTGATATCAACACTGTGACCCTTCTCAATTGCTACAGAAGGATTATCAAGATGACGATCATCATCATCAACAATCTCATCGACATGGGGGGCAACATAAAATCTATCTGCATCATCATCATCATCGGTTGTTTCAATTGGCAACTGATCCACCTTTTCAATAATATCGCTAATAACTTTATCAAAAACTTCTTTGGATTCAGTTGCCAAGTTCTCGTCCCCCTCGATGGATGTTATATCACCCTTCTCCAGGTGCCCAATTTCCACCTGCTCAGCTTCAACTTCATCTTTATCATCATTTAAAGAAGGCTTCTTCTTCATTGAAGCCTTCTTTCTCCTGGAAATCAGCTCTTCCAAACCCACTTTTTTCTTCTTCTCCAACTCTTGTAACTCTGATATTTCTTTGGCTGCCTTCGGCATTAAACGTGAGCTCCTTCTCAGAGTATTTTTCTTTACATGCTTCCCCTTTTTTATCGCCCTCATCTTCACAATCTTCCTCTTAATCCCCACCTTTTCTTCCTTTTCCTCAACTTTATCATGTGTAATTTTCTTTTCTTCTTCTTCTGTTTTGCTCAACTTCTGAGCAGATTTTAGGCTCACAATCTCGTGCTCAATAGAACTGAGTCTCACCGAGATATCATTTATCTTCTCATCCAGTTTATTTTCTAATGCAGCAAGAGTATCCTTGACCAATCCCCTGATCAACGAACTCACAAGCAATCCCATCTCAAATGTATCATCTGACTTTTTAACTGAACTGACATCAGAGTCAGCTCCAGGGTTCTGAATGGGTTGCTTGGCTTTCTTTGCCTTCTTTAACAAGACACCTACATTCCCTTCACAATTAAATGTATAGTCTTGCTCACTTTCTGAGTGTGTGTTGACCATTTCAAAGACTGTAACCTGAAGATGAAACAATAATATAATATAAAACATCTAAATTATATTATCAACGTAAATAAATAAATTACCAACGTAAATAAATAAAATACCAACTTAAATATATACAATACCAACGTAAATATATATAATACCAACGTAAATATATACAATATCAAAGTAAAAAAATAAAATATCAACGTAAATATATACAATACCAACGTAAATATATACAATATCAACGTAAATATATACAATACCAACGTAAACTATATACAATACCAACGTAAAATTCTCAATAACAAATAAAACATATAAATTGTAAATCATCAAACTTCACATTTTCATTATAAACCAGAAAAATATAATTACCTCATCCGCCTCCAATATATCGTTGACAGTCTTGGACTTTGGTGCCTTAGTTGATGACCATTTCAACATTCTAGGCAACAAATTCAGATCAACACAGTCTGCAAAACTTGCTGCAATACTTGGAATAACCTCGTATACCCATAGTTGGAAAGCCCAAGGAAAGCCCAATAGATTGTACCATTCAAAATCATTCTGCTTGGCCTTAAATTTGTCGGACCTTCCAACAAGACAATTAGTTAGGGACTGTATTGTCTTCTTGTAGGACAAAGTCCCCCATGGGTACTTGTTGAACTCATCAACATAATCAACCAGATTCAAGAAATCAACATCAATCAACAGCTTCACATCTCTACCTAAGAGTACATACTCAACAAAATATACAAGTGCCAACTTATATACATCTTCTGGATCTTGGCACTGCATAAAAGTCCTTCGTAACTCTTGGCATGAAATATGATAGCTTCCATTGAAATACTTATTCTGCAAGCCCACCCTAGGTTCACCAGACTTCTCCATCTCTTTCAAATATAATGAGATGTCTGGTAGGGAATGACACCTCAATCCAGTTATGAGGTTAAATTCCCTTATTGAAAAACTAGTTTCTCTTCCACCAATCAAAAACACCAACTTCCCTTTCTTTTCATCTTCTTTTGATTGTACTTGCCGAAGGAGGAGTTGGTGTACAATCTGTGGAGCCCATTTAATGTTTTTCAATTGTAAGAAAGTACCAAAACAGGTTCCCCTAAACAAAGTCAGCTGATCTTTGCTCAGCTTACTCCTAATATCGTTTATTGTTTCATGTAACTTTGAAAAAGAAAGAACCTTGGCACCAAATCTCTCGTTGATGGGAATCTTGTATGCCATTTTATGTCAAATCTGCATGTATATGAAAGGTGGAAAATAAGTTTATCAAACATAAACACAAAACCAAAACAGTTATCAACTAAATATATATGTATTTATCAACGAAAAAGTCATACAGTTCCCAACGAAAAAGTAATAAAGTTATCAACCTAAAAGTAATACAGTTATCAACCAAAAAGTAATACAATTATCAACCAAAAATTAATACAGTTATCAACCAAAAAGTAATACAGTTGTCAACATAAATAAAAGCAGTTATCAACGAAAAAGGTACAAACTTTCATGAACAGTACAACAACTTTCTACGTGTACTGCAAAACTGATAACAACGAACATGCACGCCTTTACCAACGAAACCCAACACCCTATAACATATATATTACACGCATGACTGTACTGTTTCTCTAACCTCTTCCAAAAATCTCATACATATGAACGAATATTTAAACACCGTAAATCCATGAAATGAAACTAACCTTAGAGTCGCGTTTGTTGTTGTTGTTGTTCGTTCGTAAAAAACCAGAAGAAATTCCAACAAATAATATTCTCGGAAGAACGAAGAAGTTGAAGGAAGAAGATACAGATGTGAGAGAATTTTTTATGCTCGTGTGTGAATAAACGAAGAAGAAGATGAAAGGACGGGTTTTACGCAATTCGAGACGGTAATTATTGACTTTTAGGATTTTGAACTGTGCAATGGGTAATTTTGTCTTTTCCTTTGTCAAAAGGGTTATATTTAAGTGTTTTAAAAAGATGGGTTAGATTTGAAAAATGTTTATAAACGAGGGTTATTTTTCAAAAAAACCCAAGAAAAGATTCAAGGCTTCACAACAGATTGTTGTATTTGAAAAGGAGATTGAGAGGCTGAGAGCAGATTGTCGACATTTTGGCTATGATGGATGAGAGAGAAGAGAATGATATAGAGATAGAGGGGATAATTGGGTATGAGAGGAGGGGATCAGGGTTCTCTGATCAAACGATTAAGGAGCCACTGTTGGGAAAAAGCAGGATCAACAACACTTCGCAGATTGCGATTGTTGGTGCCAATGTCTGCCCCATTGAGAGCCTCGATTACGAGTAAGCCCCTAGATTACCCTTTGCTATCTTATTTTTTTATTTCATGCACGGTTAGTTAGGTCGGTGCTGGAAAACGTTTGATTTATGTAAATCGTTTGTTTCTAATTCTCTTTGACACGTTTTTGTGTTATGTTGCGTTTTTGTCACCAAAATTCAGCTTTTTAGTATTGTTCTCTCAATTTCGTTTTGGTATGACTTTTGATTTGTTCCTTTTTCCCCTTTGAGGTTGTATTTGGTTTCTGTAAATGATGGAGTTGAAGGATCAGATGGTACTGGATATATTTTGGATATATTTTGTGATGCTGTTTATGTTTTTGAAATGGGTGTTTGTTGGATTTTTGCTTCTGGTGTTGGAATGATATGGGAAGGAGATATGAGGTGCTGCACTGAACGTTGTTTTAGATGAGATTATGTTGTTTCATTGTCAGTTACTCAGTTTCATAAATTTTCTGTTTGATAGCTAGGAAAATGGTGCGAGGAAAAAAATATTGGGATTGCTGTATAAACTAGAAGAAAACTTAAAATAAATGTCTATTTCATCATTATATCTGCAGTAGCTCAAGTCATTTCATTTGAATTAAGAAATAAAGTATTGCAGCATCATTGCCATTTCAGTGAAATGTTCATAAATCATGTTCCAAGGTACATAATGGTGAGTTCCAAAGTGAAGAGATCTAGCCAAAAGTAACCTTAAGCCATATGCTGCCATCACTTTGCTTGCAATTTCTGTCCACAAAATTTTATTTGATGCAAAAGTTAATTCATCCAGATGTTTCCTTCTAATACACTATTCAAGAGGAAAAAAAGAAATAATAAAAAGCGAACTTCTTAACACTATAGACATCTACCTAACATTGTCTCATTTTTTTTTTCAGGATTGTTGAGAATGATCTTTTTAAGCAGGACTGGAGGTCTAGAAGGAAGGTCGAGATATTTCAGTATGTTGTCCTAAAATGGACACTTGCACTCCTCATTGGGTTAGGCACAGGGGTTGTTGGTTTTTTCAATAACCTTGCCGTTGAGAATATTGCTGGATTCAAACTTCTGCTCACCAATAATTTTATGCTCAAGGAAAAGTAAGCCTGACTTTGTCTTTGTTAATCCTATCCAGCTTTTTTTGAATGGTCTGAATTATCTTGTTTAAATTTTGTTTACTTTGGTTTAGGATCACTTCAATCTATGAAGAGGTCATATTTTATGTATTTCTTAGGTAGAATATTAGGTATAATATTTTAATGTTACTGTACATATTTCATAACTCGTAAGTTCATTTTTCTGCTCAAAAATAGTCCTTTGGGAAGATTTTAGTATCCAGTTACATTTAAGCTACTATTTTAAGCATATATTATTTATTTGTGATGAATTCTATACCTTTTGGAGTTGAAAAGCTATGTATCTTTTGTAGATGTGTTATTTTGTTCCATTTATTCTCTGCTATGCCCATAGAGTATTTGGCCACCTGTCTAAGGTTTGCCTTTCAAATAAATAGCACAATACTTTTACAAAGTTCTCTCTTCTTGGTGACGAAATAATACTGTTAAGTAAATAATGGTGCAAGTGCATGGTAGGGGTCTTATATCTAAATTTATGATTGCTCATGGCCATTCATTATCGTTTTTTTCCCTTTGTATCCCTATCAATTAGTCACTCCATTGAAGCCACTGTTGGATATAGTTTGCATCAGAGCCACAATCTTTTTATTTTAAAAAAGAGACACAATATGATTTTTATGGGTGGTTTAGAAAAACATTTGCCAATCCCAACAGTAGCTTTTTTGTTGGTTGGTGTTCCCCCTTGGAGCATAGCTGCACAGGTTACAGAAAGTCATAGTGTATTGGTAATGACGTAATGTACCTCATATAACATTTGCCCATGCAAGTTTGTGGTTCTCCAGTGTCATATCATATTGCATCCTTATTTTTGTTCCCTTTCTGTACGTACAGACTTACGTTAGGAAATACATGCTACACTGCATGCATATCTAGAAAATTATTCTACTGAATTATGATAATTTATCTCTATAGCTAAAAGGTCATTCAGGGTTAAATTAATGTTTCTTTTTGAATGCAAAAAGAAACTTTATTAATGGGCACTAATTAAGTGCACAAGAAAAGAGTACAAAATCAACAAAAAATGAAAAAAAGAAAGAAAGATTAAAAAAAAGGCTAAATGAGGAGAGAACTAGACACCATTTAAGTTGATAGACTCAAAAGAAATTGTTAAACTGTCTAAATAGCCAAAACTTGACTGTAGATAGCCAATTTTCCATGAACTGGTGCAGCTTAGATTCTTTCTAAAGACTCTGTTGTTTCTTTCTTGCCAAACCAGTCAATAAGTAATCATGAAGGTCCTCAACCAGATTTTCCTTTTCCCAGCATTTCCATACCAGCTCCAAGAAATTAGTTTTGCTAGTAAACCACTATATCTAACCTAGCTGATTCCTATCAATTTCATAGTGTTTCACACAAAAAGTATTTGTTCTTGGAATTTTTGCCTTTTTAATGTCCAAGTTTTTCCTAGATCATAATGATTGTCCTGTTGCGCAACTGGAATGTCTATTTTTTTTTCCTGAAATAACTTTCATGCATGTTTTTAACAATCTCATACTTCCAACCTTTTGATACTATTGAGTAACTATGAAGTTCTTTTTACTCCAGTGCAGGTATTATTTTGCATTTCTATGTTTTGCTGGTTGCAACGTGGCTTTGGCGATTGCTGCTGGTGCCCTTTGTGCTTATATTGCTCCTGCAGCAGCAGGCTCTGGCATACCTGAGGTGAAAGCATACCTCAATGGTATCGATGCTCATTCTATTCTGGCTCCAAGTACCCTTTTTGTGAAGGTACGTCATCAACAACAATCTGTCTCTCATACACACTCACACATGGAGGCAACATGCATGCATGCCCTAGTTAAATAATTATTTTATTAGTATAGCATTTAGCTTGTTTCTTGAGCATATGAAACTTCTAGCTCACTGGGAAAAATATCTCGTGAGTGAAATTTCTGTGATTACTCACTTGGGGTTGAGAATGTTGATACTAGTTTATCAATCGGAAAGGGAGTCTTGAAAAAAAAAGGAAAAAAAAGAATCATGAGTTAGATAACAGACACATTCTATTCCTCCCGTGTTAGCTATCTAAACTACATACATATCTTATTTATGTGCCTGGTTATTAGCCTGGATGGAAGTTGAATTGCATTCAGCTGGTTCTCAAAACTCGTTTAATATTCTGGTTATGAACAGTAACTAGTTGGCTTCATAGCTTGGTTGTGATTATGTTTTGTTGTCAGAATCAACCACTCAGTGGAAACTGAAATTTGTTGTGTGTGGTTCATCATTTGAATTTCAGCAGCCCATTACTTCAGTTATTCAATTTTGCGGCCAGACTAAATGCTGACATGTTGGTAAATCATTTTCTGTATCTTGATAAATTTTTCTGTTGTGCTGGAAAACTTTTTCTTGTATTGCCCCTATTCTGAGAGAGAACTATTAAAAATGATTCAGCTTTCTTTATATTATTTTAAGTCTTACAACTGAATTAGTTGTCTATTTCCTACAGTATCTCATTTGTTATTAATTGCCAACGACAGGATAGAGCTTAATTCTAAATAAATCTACATTGATTCAGCAATTACAATTTTGCAGATCTTCGGTTCCATTTTCGGTGTCGCTGCAGGATTTGTTGTGGGTAAGGAAGGACCAATGGTACATACTGGTGCTTGCATAGCTAATTTGCTTGGACAGGGTGGTTCTCGAAAGTACCATTTAACTTGGAAATGGCTTAGATACTTCAAAAATGATCGGGACAGGCGGGATTTGATCACATGTGGTGCTGCTGCTGGTGTAGCAGCTGCTTTTCGTGCACCGGTGGGTGGTGTCCTCTTTGCTCTTGAAGAAGTGGCTTCATGGTATCTCTGTCAACTTTTTAGCTCTGCTTTCTAGTACCCTAATTGTGGTTGAATGAGCAGTTGCAACATTATCAATGGTAACCAATCCCCCAACCCAAAAAATAGAAATGGTTTGACCAATATTTCAGACCTTGGCATAGTGATATAATAGACATAGATGATATCAAACCATTATCATTGCTTGAATTGATGATACCTCCTGTATTCGGTTAATGTGAAATTGCTATGTACTCTGGCATCTGAAGTGATGTAATGGAGTAGGAAAAATAGGGAAAGAACAAGGAAGAGAGAACGACTGTTTGAACTTGCTTAGAGTACAGGTACTCCTTTTGAGAATCTAGTAATCTACTAATTTGATGAACTGAGATAACTTTTTCTAGTATTCAGAAGACAGTATAAACAGCATTTCTGGTGCTAGATTTTTAGATTAGTGCTTAGTTCAATTGAGGTCAACTTTCTACATTGCTTCTATTGAGAAATTCAAGATCTTGATCCCTTCTTTATACTTAGGCATACTGTGTTTTCGTTTAATTCATTTAGGTGGCGGAGTGCTCTCCTTTGGAGAACATTTTTTACAACAGCTGTTGTGGCTGTGGTTTTGAGAGGTTTCATAGAATTTTGCCGGAGTGGAAAATGCGGGCTGTTTGGACAAGGAGGTTTGATCATGTTTGATGTCAATTCAGCAAAAGCCATGTACAGCACCCCAGATCTATTGGCAGTTATATTCCTTGGAGTCCTTGGAGGTCTTTTGGGAAGTTTTTACAATTATCTTGTGGACAAGGTTCTTCGTACTTACAGCATCATTAATGAGTATGTACTGAAATATCTTGCAGTTGATGATTATTGCGACACTGATGCTATTTTAGCTTTCCCACAGAATCATTGTTCACTTTGGAATTGTAAATTTCCAGTTACATCCAGATGTCTAAATGGCATATGGACAAAATATTTTGATGCCTCATAATTTCTGAAATTGTGAATATCGCCTACTCAAAAGTGTTTAATTTTAAGAAAAGAGTTTATTTATGTATGCATAACACATGTACGTCTTCTGGTGTGCAATTGATATTTCAGTAAACCCATATATCTATACGCATCTAATAATGTCTTGACGTTATCTTAAAAAGTTCCGTTTGTTTTCTTTATCAATTCAAAAATATTTTATAAGCTCAGGCTGCACAAGTCTGTAAAGCTCCACCTTCCATCATTGCTTTGGTTTTATTTTCTTTGGTATTCTGCTATTTTCATGTGATGTATAGAATTTGGTTTCATCTATCTGTAGCTGATTCTTGATAATAATTGCAGGAAGGGTCCTTCATTTAGAGTCCTGCTTGTCATCATCATTTCACTTTTGACCTCTTGTTGCACCTATGGCCTTCCATGGCTCTCCCCGTGTATTCCTTGTCCTCCTCACCTTGAGGACTCATGCCCCACAGTGGGTCGCTCTGGAAACTACAAGAATTTTCAGTGTCCGCCCCACCACTACAATGATCTTGCTTCTCTTTTCTTTAACACCAACGATGATGCTATCCGCAATCTATTAACCTCTGGAGCTGAAAAGAGATTCCTGCTCTCTTCCCTATTTGTTTTCTTTGCTGCTATGTATGTTCTTGGTATTATAACTTATGGCATAGCCATTCCCTCTGGGCTATTTATCCCTGTCATACTTGCCGGAGCTTCTTATGGACGCCTAGTCGGGAGTTTCCTTGGTTCTCTCTCTGAACTTGATGTGGGTCTGTTTGCTCTTCTTGGAGCTGCCTCCTTCCTTGGTGGCACCATGAGGATGACGGTGTCTCTCTGCGTCATACTTCTGGAGCTCACAAATGATCTATTGATGCTCCCATTGGTGATGCTGGTTCTTCTAATTTCCAAAAGTGTAGCAGACTGTTTCAACCATGGTGTCTATGATCAAATTGTGAAGATGAAAGGTTTACCTTATTTGGAAGCACATGCAGAGCCATACATGAGGCACTTGGTTGCTAGTGACGTTGTTTCTGGTCCATTAATTTCATTTTCTGGGGTTGAAAAAGTGGGAAATATATATCATGCTTTGAAGATAACAAGGCACAACGGGTTCCCCGTGATTGATGAACCACCATACTCTAGTGCTGAGGAGTTGTATGGGCTTGTTTTGAGGTCTCATCTGCTTGTGTTGCTTAAAGGGAAAAATTTTTCAAAACAGAGCACGATGACTGGATCAGCAATAATGAAGATCTTCAAGGCACATGATTTTGCAAAGCCTGGCTCGGGCAAGGGGCCCAAGCTGGAGGATTTGGACATTACAGAGGAGGAGATGGAAATGTATGTCGATCTTCATCCCATTACCAACACATCTCCCTACACTGTAGTCGAAACCATGTCGCTAGCTAAAGCTGCTGTGCTCTTTCGGCAACTTGGCCTTAGGCACATGTGTGTGGTGCCTAAAACTCCCGGGGTAAGACTCTCTCCCCCCCTCCCTCCCTCCCAAAATAGGTACTCACATGCTTTTACGCCGGGGGCCATGCTTTTAATCAGAATTTCTTTGTATCTCTAAACTGGAAGACCAGAGCCCAACACTGTAACCCACCCGTCTTTCTTTTTTTTCTTGTCTCTGGAATTGGATTAGTCTGCCTACTAAGAATGTCTTAACTTTCACCAATATACTATTAGTTATTACTAACCATTTTTTTTCACAATTTTTTATGATATTCTGCAGAGGCCTCCTATCGTCGGAATCTTGACGCGTCATGACTTCATGCCGGAGCACATATTGGGACTCTATCCACATATAAACCCCCACAAGTAGGGCAAGCAAGCAAGTCACCCATGTGTTTTACCACCTCCATGAATTTCAATAGTATCATGTTTTCTCGTTACAAAATTCATTGGCATTCTGGGTGCTCTTTTTTTTTCATTACTGAAATTTGTTTTTCTTGAGGGATTCTTTAAGGGATAAGTATTAGAGAAGCCCCTGAAGTTTCAAAAAAAAACCGGTTAAGCCCTTAATTTTTTTTTCGGGCCAAATCAATCCTTAACCTTTTAATTATGGTCCACGTTAACCCTCAGACCATTTTGTCTTTAAAATAGTATGATGTGGACACCATTTTTAGATAGGAAAATGACATAGGTACATAATTTTTGATATTCATAACATACATAATCTATGTGGCATGCCAACTAAGCATGTCACATAGATTTATGTAGTCAAAACCCTAAAGTTGAATATTATTTTCCCACTTCTCTCTCATCAGATATTTTTTACATGTTTTAACTTTTTTGATCTCACTTTTTTGGTTCTCTCCCATTCACTCTCTTCAGATATTACACACCACTTTTCTTCTCTCTCTTCATTCCAACTTCTTTCCTCTTTCTTATCTCAGCAATCTTTGGGATAATTACATTGTGCACAAATAGTGCAATAATACACTGAACAAATTACACTACCAAATTCATAGTGTAATAACCCCTGGATTAAATACAGAGTCAGATTTTATGCTTTGTGCAAAATTATAGATTGTTAAGATACATTACACAATAGTTTAGGGCCTACAAAAATATGAATTACATTTTACACATGACAGTGTAAAACCAATATTCCCTAACAAAACTTAATTACATTGGTTTTACATTTGAACCCATAGACAATAACAGGACATATGCTTAGGTGCTCCTCACGTAGGGGAGTGCATTTGTGCCTTTGGTTTTGGCCATCCTGAAAAAGAATGTTCAATTACATTACTTACTAGTGAACGATGACTTTCAAACAAACAAATTAGGTTGAACAAAATGAGAGGACATCGAAATGCAAAAAATGCATTCAAAAAATAATTACATATCAAAATGTCAATGTATTGAACAAGTGCATTGTGCATAATTTACAATGTTCCAAATACAATATGCATTGCCCAAGACCCCAATGGCTGCATCCCTGTTTTTACTGTGTCTAAAAGGAGTTTAGAATTTGATGTATCTATCAATGTTGCTAAAATTTTTAGGTCATACCCAGGAATTTTTTGCGATAATTACATTGTGCACAAATAGTGTAATAATACACTGGGTCAAATACACTACCAAATTCATAGTGTAATAACCCCCTGGACTAATTATAGAGTCAGATTTCATTGTGTAACAACTCATTGGGGTAAACACACTGGAAGAAATACACTACCAAAAATCACAACTATGATCTTGAACATAAAAAACTATAATAACAATGTCATAACAACTATAAACACACTGGAAGAGAGAATTCACGTGAGAGAGAGGAAAGGGAGAGATAGAGGAGAGATAGACAGAGAGAGAAAAGTGAAATATGAGGAGAGATAAGAGTGATTTTAGGCTTTGATTTTTTATTTTTGAATTTGCCTAGTCACTTACTTACATGGCTTGTCATGTCATTGGACCCATTTGGTAAACATTTTTCACGAGCATTTATGCTAGGATTTAGTATAAATGCTAAGTGGCTACCAAACGAGCATTTTTGGGTTGGAATACCGAGACAATATTCAAAGCATTTTATGGTCATTTGAAAATGCTATTGAGAGGGACCATTTTGAGAGCATTTTATGTTTTTTTTCCAAATATACCCTTAGTTTTTTATTGTGTTCCCTTAAATACCCTCATCTTCAACTACCCTCCTAATACCATTATCCATCGAAGAGAGACTGCATCTCCACCGGACTTCCTGCACTTCCTCCTCGACACTTCTTCTTCGTCTAACGGTATTGATGATGGTGGGGATCGACTGTCTCGACAATGGGGATTGACCATCTCTTTGTCCTTCTCTCTTTATACCCATACTTCAGATTGTGGATTTCAATATTATACAGAATGGAAAAGCAAAATATGAAATTGAAAGATTGTAAGAGAGATTCCTGAATCTCAACTTGAGGTTCACTTCTTGGGGGACTTCCGGTGCAAACTAGCCACCAAGCATCTCTTTGTTCCATGGCGTTAACGAAACCCACAAAGATGTGCTTGTGGGAAGAATTTTTAATTTTTTTTTAATTATTGTTCATTAGAAAATTATTAGAAATTTTTTTAATTATTCTTCAAATAATCATTATGTTTAGACATTAAAATATTTTATGATAATTATATATCTTTAATTTTAATTAATTATCTTTATTTTAGAATTAATTATTATTTATTTTTCATTGTTTTACATATATTACTACTAAAATGTATAATACTCTTGCACGTAATTTGTCACAGAATGTTACACATCACAAATGTTATCAACAAAAGTTAAACCAAACACTACAAACCATTTATAAAGCATATCTACTATTAAAATTGTCTAGCATTTCTGCTACCACAATTTCTGCTAGCATATCTGCTACTTTCAAAAACCTTTACCAAACTATGCCATTATGTATACTTATGTATATCAATCTTATGTATGTATATCATAACCGTTTTAGATATGCATTTTATTTTGTTAAAAATTATAAATATATGTAATTATTGACATGGCATGTTATAAAATAAAATAAATAAAAAAATAAAAAAGTAAAACCCTAAATCTAACTCTCTTCCTCCCCATCGTCGTCGTCTAGCCCAACTGAAAATTTCATTCTTTCTCACGAACCTCTTGTTAGCTCTCCAGGTTCTCAATCTTTCTCCTAGCCTCTCGGAGATGGTTGGGTTTATAGATGAACAAATTGTATAAGATCCTAATCAACCATAAAAGCTCAACACTTTGAAGGACCCACTTGGAGCCGTTGATCCCAAAGCAAAATGAGGTGGATGGGTATGGTCTTGCAGTGAAATAGGAATCGAAGAAGTTTGCAACCGAGCGGACGATATGGGCAAGGTTAATTTGGTTGAGGAATCTATGTGGGCAAGAGCAAGGGCACCGACGAGGCTGAAAGTGGTTCTAAAACGGAGAGTCAAAACCCACGGATTTGAAGACCCAAAAGTAGAAGACCCAAGAGCGCGATGCTGAGAAAAACTAAGATTCAAAAGCTGAAGATCCATAACCTGGACTTGTATGGATATTTTGCTTGATCTGTCCAATTGTATTTTTTTTTACCGAAAATTTCATCGGAGAAGATGACTGTGGTTTTCAGATTTTTTTAATGTCAGTTAACAAGTGAAATTTCCTTCTTTTACTGAATTACACATGTCATTATATGATTGGCACATACCTTGTTTACGTCACGTGGAGATTGAAATTTTTTATAGTCATCACAATTTTAATGGAAAATTTTTGAAAGAGTAAACGTGATCCGTTGTTAGATGAAATAGATTTGGTCACCCAAGAATTTTCAGAACCTATATAATGATACATACAAGTATTCTTTGCTTAATAACGTTCATTTGGGGATTATTAGCAAGTTGAGTTTTTGGCTCCACATGATGGAGAAGTCGTTAGCCGAATTAGTACAAGATGGATGCAAGGATTAATGCTAACGAGTTATTAATTTGAGGAAACTTGTGCAATTGATCGATCTCTTATCCTAGTTAATTTTTATGACCTTTTTTAGTGCAAGCAATTTTCATGACTCTCAGTCTTGTTTTTTGTACTTTGTATGAAGCCTACAAGTAGTTCATGGTTGAGGATTCAGATTAGTCATTAAGAGCCTGTTAATGGAAAAAGAAAAATGGTCCATTGTATTTATGGTGATGGGATGTTGTTAAAAGAAGTACAACTAGTTGGCAAAAAGTTATTAGTTTTACTTCTGATTGAAGAGTGCCAATCTGTATCTATATATCTGTAGAATAATGCTTGAGACCCTCAAAAAGTGACATCCTCTACTTTGTAAAACGACTCAATTGAGCCCTTTTATTGTTTTTCGGGTCATCCATGTAATACCCCGAACTGCTTTTCTTTTAGAAATTAGGTAGGACCAACATGTGTTGAGTATGTGTATATATATATATATATATATATATATATATATATATAATCATTAGAAATTAATACCGAGTGATTTGGGGGTGTACGAGTGGTTTTAAAACTGAAATTTTTGACTACAGAGGTAACGGTCAGGACAGTTTTTAAAAACCGTCCGAACAGCTATAGAAGAAACTGAAATAGGGTGATTTCAGGCATAGGTGTCTGGACACCTCCCACAAATCTGCACCCCGATGATTGTTTTAAACACCCATTTTCGCGATTCTTTCAAAATACCCGACCTAAACAAACCCTAAACCTCATTTTCTCTCAAATTTCCTCCCTCCCATCAATCTAAGATCATCAACCAAGGTAGGATTATCCTCTTTCAAGTTGTATTCATAACTTCTTTCTCTAGCTTACATATCCTTTAATTCCTCTATTTGTTCTAATCTTTCAAGGTTTGAACCCAAACTCAAATCCATGAGTTCCTACATCATTTGATGCCTAAAGGAAGCTTGAATCCCTTCCTTCTATTTGTTTCTACAACCTTAGTAAGTTTCTTAAACTTAAAGGTTAGTATTTAGAGATTGGGTGATTTGGGATTCTAGGGTTTTATGGGTTTTGTAGATTTGGGAAAAAATCGTTAAATTAGATGAAATTAGTGATTTAATAAGTTGATTTAGACTTGTTTATGATTGCATTTCTAGATCCTACTGTTCATTGGAGTAGCAAGCTTGAGTAGGTGAAGTTCAAGAACTTGGAAAGTTTCGGGTAAGAGAAGGTAATGGTTTCTTGATTTATTGGGTTAATTTGTGTTAGATATGTGAAATTAAAGTTGTTTATATATAGATTGGAGGATGGGCTTACCGAATAATAGGTTGATTGAGGCCGGAGAATTCAAGGTTGAGTATTGGTTTACATAGCTAATTTTTGGGAGTGCGAGGTAGGGAAATTCCACCATTTGCTATTCTCTTTGGATTTGTCTTCCTATTGAGAACATTTATCCTTCCCCATTGCTCATTAGATGCGTTCTCGCCTTAATTGTGCTTAAGGGAGAACAACCCCACTTTGTGTTTTCTTTGTTGTATGATTTGAGTTATATTGCATACCCTACTTGTTCAGTCTTCCATTGAGCATGAATATTCTTAAACATGCATCATGTAGTGTGTGTGTGTGTGTGTATATATATATATATATATATATATTTAGGTTGTATGTATACCCTATCGCATAACCATGTTAGACATGCATTGTAATTGCATAGTAGATGTCGGGTATGGACCCACATATCTCCTAGTTGTGTTAAATGTGAAATGAGGAATGTCGTTGGGCCGTTCAGGGTTCCTATGAGTACAGGAATGCTGGTGGGCCGAGTCAGGATTCCATTTGGGTTCGAAACACAATATGATGATGTCGTTGGGCTATTCAGGGTCTCGATATGTATAGGGATGCCGGTGGGCCAAGTTAGGATCTCGTATGGTGTGATTAATTACTTGTGTTTAGTTTACATAATGTTAGCTATCATATTGTTGCATTTGTGCCTTTCTTTAATATTTCAACTTTATGTTATTCACTTACTCTTTATTATTCCCTATTGGGCCTTTCGCTCACCCTTTTGTTTCTCCTATTCCCTCCTCACAGGTGAGTCTAGTTCCGGTATCAGGGTCGCGGATCAGGAGGAGGGTGCGTGACATGGATGGACCCCTGGAGAGTGATAGGACTAGATAGTTCTAAACTTTGATTATGTTATTACTATTTTGTCGTATCTATATTTCTTAGTTGAGATATTGTGTGATATCCCTATTCGATGGTGGGATGGACGGTAGGGAGGGTACTCCATGTGATCGGGACTCCCGAACCGGGTTTGTGGACTTTGTGTCATGATGATTTCTTATGTTTGCTGAATTGCTATATGCGTTGGATGTTGATTATATATGTTGTTGTGTGGAGAAATTATGTGTGACTGTTAGGTGGCCTGAGGCCCTACTTAGATGTGAGAATTTGATTGATTGTATGATTTGTTAGGTGGCCTGAGGCCCTGCTTAGAATTGAGAATTTAACTGTGATATGAATTGTTAGATGACCGGAGGCCCTGCCTAGGTTGTGAATATATTTGTGATTTTGCTGCGTGTTTACTCCATTTGGTATCCTCTGTATTATGGGGAGGTGCTGTCGAATTTTTTTTTCGTGACTTAATGATTGAATTAATTAGGAGATTGATTAAGAGGATACCAAAAGTAACGCATTTCGGGTTGGGGCATTACAATCCAAGTCTCTCTACTTGCAAGAATGGGCTCTGTTAGCCCATGTTCTTACGAGATGCTCCACCTCCTGGCATCCCCATCAATTAATCTTAGATCTAGGATTCCTTGAGTTCCAAAACCACCACCAGGGTTGTCGTCCTCACCAGCATCACTACAATAAAGTCGTGAGTTTTTGATACCCGACCCCAACAAAGAACAACAGTAGACCTAATTCGATTAGGAGGATAAAAACTTAAAAGCACACTGAGGAAGATGGGGCTTCCATGGCTGTTTGGAAAAGGGAAGAGAGAGAGGACACGTGTCGTATTTTTTTTGGCTAAAGACACGTGTCTGCCTAGTCAGCAAATAAGAAATTAACAAAAAAATCCAACTCAACTATTTAACTGACAACTCAGCTCTGTTATAATGGAAGTTACCATGAGGGGCCATTCTGGCCCATTCTTTGAAGTAGAGGGGCCTGAATGACTCGAAAAAAAGTAAGAGGGCTCAATTGAGCCATTTTGTAAAGTAGAGGGACTTTTTCGATACTTTCCCCTTTCTAGAATAATATTATGAAATGGGTTGTGCTAGAAAGGAAGACAACCAAAAATATTGGGCCATTTACTTCTAGAATAATACTTTTGATGATCACTGCTTTCTTCAGGTTCTCTCTCACCTTTTCTCTTGTTTCTATTGGATTTTTGAAGCTTGAATACTATACATTTGATCAGAATGATCTCTGTGCTTATATTCTCCTTTTAATATCTTTGGATTCTAGGTTTGTGGTTAATTGTGATGTTAAAATTGATGTGCTTATATCTTGGAAGCTATTTGACACTTGATGAATGCCATATATGCTTAAAGTTTTACCGTCGATTTTTTAAAATTTTAGTTGTTAAAGCTCATCATATTTTTCACAGCATTTCCGCTAGCATTGAAAATCAAGATTTCCGCTGTGTCAAACGGAGCCATAATGAATCTTTCATAGAACCTCCTAATCAATTTGGTGATGACATGAATGACTTAAATGGTAATCATAATATCACATATAATTTATCTCATTTAACTCAAACTACAATTACTTCAGATCTTGGATTATCAAACTTCAAATGTTAGTTTTGTGGTGCAATGTTTTAATTAGTAGAGCGTGTAAAATCACGCTGTAAGTTGAACCTTGTCTTTTCTCTTTGTTGTCATCATGAAAAGATAAGGTTACCATTATTAAGACCAACACCACCACCACTTGATCGTTTGCTTGATTATAATGGAGGAAAAAGAAGCAGATTATTTCAACCAGGGTTGGGACCGGGTCGGTTTTATCGACCATTATTGGCCAACCGATCCATTATCGGCCGGTCGATAATCAACCATCAACCGATCCACATAGTCGGGTCGGTAATATCACCCGACCCATGTATAGATGGGTCGGTTGATGGTTTCTAAAATACGTTAAAGCCGATTGGCCGATAATTATTGGCCAATCAACTATTTAAAAATATAAAAATTAATATAAAAATTGGTACTTAATTATTATTACTGAATAAAATTGATAGCTTTGTTATTTATTGTTAGTAATTAGTAATTACAATACTTATATAGTAAGTTCTAATACAGAGTTATGTTGTGTTCTATACTTCTATTAACTAAGGGGGTTAGAGAGAATGGGAGGTAGCCTGGTTGGTCAGGTTGTCTGTCCAGAACCTTGAGGTCCAGGGTTCCATTCTCACTAGGGGGTTTGGGATTTGGATAGTTTTTCATCCGCTATGGTGGCTTTCATGCCCCTCGGGCATGGCTTAACGTGTGTGTGGCCTGTGGGCCTTTCAAAAAAAAAAAACAAACTAAGGGGGTTAGATTTGAAAAGGAGGAAAACTTGAGGGTCACAAATTGAAATAAAGAAAAAGAAAATCTCAAATTAATCCTAATATAGATTATAGAACACCCCTTTATGTCTTGGGAGCAAAACAACAAAAACCTAATTTCTTCCTTCTCTCTTTTTCCCCCACTTTCGCAGTGTGTAGCCACAACCTATAACTAAGGGGCTCCGATGTCCAATCACAGATGGCTCCCAAACGAACCAGACGTTCATCACTATCTAAGCCCAACCTTCACCCACCGTAGATAGCCACATAAACGATCGTAAATTCAATCGGACGGCTCAGGAGTTTCGAGATAAAAAGAGTCTGATCCAGCCACCTCCGATGCCATATCTGCAAACGAATGTGTTATTTGGGTTCCCTAAGTATGCTGGAACACCTACCTGATCCAGTCGCCTCCGACGCCGTATTTGGGTTCCCTTTGGCTTTAGTTCTAAGTGTTTTTTGTTTACTTGTTATGGATATACCTGTCAACTGACCCACAACTGACCTAAAAAGGTCAGTTGGCAACCGACACCTAACCCACAAAGGTTGGGCCGATAATGGTTTCTACATTTGGGCAAAGTCGATTGGTTGGGTTGTTGCATTATCGACCGATAATCACCTGACCTGACCCAGTCCCAGCCCTAATTTCAACTGGACATCCGTGCTTACAACTCAATGTTTGCTTTTACATCTATTGGTTTTAAATTTGATCGAAATATTAATAGATGATAGGGTTCGTATGTTTTTAGAATTAATGGACAAAATCATCAAGGACTTAGGTCATTGTTACCACCTGTAGATCAAAATGCAAAATTTGCTCAACTATACATAGACGATATAGATAATGAAGTTAAAAATAGAATCTCAGCTGCGACTCCTAATGATGAAGGTGGTTCTATTGATGAATCTATCATTCAAGAATTAATTGAGATGATAGACAAGATAAATGCAATTGTGAAAAATTTTATCGTTTCAATGAGAACAAGATGTATCATATGACATGGAGTTTATGTGGTAATAGATTAGCGAAAAATGCACTATATAATCCACCTTCTACTTCTGAAGTTGCAACTTTAGTTGTTGGAGATTTTGGGAAAGCAGAAAATTTACGACATATAATCATTGAGGATAGATTTGAGGGATTAAAACGCATAAATGAGTTGCATCATAGCTTTATCGAAATGCAGTACCCCATTTTGTTTCCATACGAAGAAGATGGCTATTCAACCGATCTTAAATATCATGGGGTGTATTTACTCGATCAACTAAAAGGGATTGTGTGATTGTGTGACAATGAGAGAATTTTATGCATATCGAATATAACAAAGAGAAAATGAAGGTCAATCATTGATAAAAGGTGGTAAACTATTTCAACAGTATATTGTAGATGTCTTTTCAAGTGTTGAAGAAGAGAGATTAAGGTTTATTATCTACAACCAAAAATCTCTCAGATCTGAATTTTACAAAGGCATAGAAGATGCTTTTTTGAGAGGTGATCTTGAGAGTGATAATATTGACAAACGTACTATCTTGCCATCATTATTTACTGGTAGCCAGTGTTATATGATGCAAAATTATCATGATGCTATGGCAATATGTCGAAAATGTGGTCATCTTGATTTATTTATCACTTTTACTGGCAATGCACAATGGAAGGAAATTGGTGCTGCTCTAACTTTAATTCCAGAAAAGAAAGTAGAGGATATGCCAGATATCATAAGTCATGTATTGAAAATGAAATTGGATGAATTCATACTTTATATCAAAGAAGGAAAATATTTTGGGAAACCTGTTGTCACTGTGTATACTGTAGAATTTCAGAAAAGATATATCCCTCATGTTCATATTATTGTTTGGTTAAATCCACAAAGGAAGTGTGTTACTCCATCGGATATTGATGCAATTATTTCTATTGAAATTCGAGATCCAGAGAGGTTTCCTGAGCTTTTTCAAACTGTTTCAAAATTCATGATTCATGGTCCATGTGGTGTTGCAAAGAAGAAATCTCCATGTATGTTCAACAATCGTTGTGTAAAGCATTTTGTACACAAGATATTCACTTTGTTTCCATAAGTATGAACTCTAATATTATAGTTTATGTGAACTTGAAAATCTAACATTAAAATTACTTATTGTAAATATGATATTGAATAATCTGACACATGGAACTTCAATCCTTGCAAGTATAAGGGTGGATAATGCAAATCACTTTGGAAAGCTGTTGGTAGAGGGAAAAATCTATTGGTTTTTCAGATTTTATAGTTCTACATGTCAAAGAAAAGTACAGACAAACCTCACATGCATATATGATCCAATTCCTTAGGCCAACAAAAGTTGAGCAGATCAAGGATGATAACAATGAGATTTCTTCACATGCATTTCAGTTCACTGATTTCCATACAGCTAGGAGTCGACTAAACAACGATGAAATTCTCACAGGTTTAAGTTTTTATTTTTCTTCTTAATTTTTTATACTTTTCATGTTAGATTATATTCAACTATTACAACTATACATAAACTATTAAAAACTTAATGACGACTTAATAATATCATCAATTTTGCTATTGTAGATATAATTGGCCGAGTCATTGGTATTTCTCACATGGAAGATGTTGTTCGTGCTGATAGAATAAGCAAAAAGAAAAATATAGAAATTCAGAACATCGAGTATGTTTTCATTATGGATAAAATTAACTACTCAATTATCTTTATTTAGAATGGATGTTTTCTTGATGAATCTGTGGGGACTAATTTCATATAGATTGAATGAAGACAAAATCTTGGAAATTGGAAAAACTAAATCAGTTTTCATAGTTTTGATTGGAATGACTCAAGACTCTACAGAGGCTAGTTAAAAAAATTATAATCAATTAAAATATTTATTATGATCTTAAATAATCTCTGGAACAGGTTGAAGACACCAACAGTCCACTCGTTTAACCAGCACAAAATGAGAGAAAATATCATGCACCGAAGTAAAATCAATGACTTTATTCAACTTGATGATGTCCTTGAACATGAGGTTAGAATATAACTTTTACGTACCTTCCAAAACTAACATGATAATAATCAAGAATTACAATCACTTACACTGATGAATATATGCTTATCTACCTCATTCTTGAATTAAATTTATTGTTTAATCTTTTCTATACTTCACTAATTCATCAAACACTATGCAGAATGAAAAGTTTGTTTGCAAGGCATGTATAGTACAATTGGATACAAAACATGGTTGGTGGTATGCTGCGTGTCCAAGATGCCGAAAAAGCATCAGGATGTACAACAAGATGACTTGATGTAATGATTGCGGATCACCAAAAGAAACACTGATGCTATGGTAAGATTGAATATACATAAAAAAACTCTGACCCTTTATCCTATAAAAATTGTCTTTTAAAACATAAAAATGAGTTTCAAAGTGTGGTAATTTTTCCTTGTGTGTTGCTTGAGCTTTTATTATTATACAATCATGATGGTTACCAAATACACTCACCTAAAAAATGATGCATTCTTTAAGCTAATAGTAGTTAGATTATTATATGGTCATGATTTGAGTTTTGTGAACCAAGATCACAGTCCATCTTGAAGCAAATTGCATTGCTTTGTGAGTATTGTGATATCTAACATTGATGTACTTATACAAGGACATGCTCAGGAAAATTGTGTTCAGTAATTTGCTAAAGGTCATTGATATGGAGCACTTATGACACTCATTTTATTTAATTTTGAATAATTTGTCTTTTTGTTTTTGCCACAAATGGCAATGGAATATGCATCAAAGCATAATTTAAGAACGAAGTTCCTTCTGCTTTGTTATTGATACTTTCTGAAATAGATTTCCGAACAACAAGGAATAATATATATCTTAATTCTCTAAATTTTTTCTCATTTTTTTGTTTGTTCATCTTGGTTAACAATTTTTAATGTATTTAATTTTGCAGCTACAAACTCAATATTGTCGTTGAAGATAGCATAAGCAACATGAGTTTCATTGTATTTGGTCAGTAAGCATAACAGCTAATCCAAATACCTTTATATCAATTGATATCTTACAATAACTCAAAAATATATGAAGCTCCAATAATTGTACATAAGATTTGCGGGAAATAATATACTTTTCAGATCGTAATGTCTTCAAAGTTCGCAACTTATGATACAACTCCATTCAAAGTTATCAAAATATTAAAAGAGCAAACCAATGAACAAGATCAACATATCGAAGAACCAAATGTTGTGGTCTCAAAATTACAGAGGAGAACAAAGAGCTCCATGTGTCATCAGATTCAGATGATTGCCTCATCTCTAATTACATTGCAAAATCAGAGAAGCTCTATAACGCGCTGACTCGGGAGGCGCTACTATTGGTACCATCTTAAGTCACCAATTATGGTGACCATTCCATAGACATGAATGTCTACATCAATTGTATCAAGCCTAGGTATACTACGATTTGATCAATCACCAATTCACCAAAAAATCTGGAAACATTTTCCCGTATTTCGGAGAATACTAACCTGTAGTATAAACGCAACAATATCACAAATAAATTCTCAAACCTAGGTAGGGCCTCAGACCATCTAACAATTCATATCATCACATATCTCCACACATAATGACATATATAGTCAAGCAACCAAAGCAAGGGGGTAACCTTGCAAGCATAATCAACATCAGGACATGAAGTCCATAAACCCGGCCCGGTAGTTCCAATCATACGGAGCACCCTACCGACAGTCAATCATCCACTGAATAGGTGTATCAATAACAAGTCTCAACCCGAGAATCCAAATACAAATAGTACTAATAACATAACCATAATACCCAACCATCTAGGTCCTATCACTCTCCAGGGCCTATCCATGTTACGCACGCTCTTCCTGGTCCGCAACCGTAGTATCGGAACTAGACTCACTTGTGGGGGGAAAAGAAAAGGATAAGGGTGAGTGAAAGGCCCAGTAGGAAATAATAGAGAATGAATAATCGATATTAGAGTTGAATTATCAAAGGAAGTACAATGCAACAATATGGTATCTAACATAATGTACACCAAAACACAAGTAAATAACAATACCATACGAGATCCTAACTTGGCCCACCGACATCCCTGTACTCAATGAGACCCTGAACAGCCCAACGACATCACCGTATGGTGCACCAAGTACATATGGAATCCTCACCCAGCCCACGGGCGTTCCCGTACTCAGCGAAACCCTGAACGGCCCAACGGTATTCCACATTTCACACCAACTATACCTAGAAGATGTACGGGTCCTTACCCAACATCCACCGTGCAACTACAATGCATGTCCAACATGGTTATGTAATAATGTATACATACAATCCTACATATATACTGCTACATGATGTATGTTTGAGAATAACTCATGTACAATAGAGGATTGAACATGTAGGGTAAGCAATATCACTCATTTCATACAACAAAGTAATCGCACAATAGGGTTGTTCTCCCTTACGCACAATTAAGGCAAGAACAAAATAATAATGACCAATGAGGAGAGTAAACGCTCTTAATAGAAGGAATATAGTTGTTGAAAATGGAAATGGTGGAATTTCCCTACCTCTCCTCCTTAGCTTTTATTCAAATTTCACAAACCGTCCCACATGTGCATCCAATGCTTTCCGAGTACTATCCATTGAGCCAATTTACCAAACAACACAAATTGTCATTATCAATCCACAATTACTAATTTAAACTCCCAATCTCGAAATACCCATAAACCCCAAAATCCCAAATCACCCAAACACCCAAATTCACGGTTTTAAGTTAAATAAACTCACCAAGGGTGTAGAAACAAGTAAAAGAAAGTGATGCAAGCTTCCTTTAGGCCTCAAATGGTGTAGGAGTTCATGAATTAGAGTTTGGGTTCAAACCTTGAAGTTAGAACAAAAATGGAAGTTGAAGAACATGTAATCTAGAGAGAGAGAAGTCATAATCCAACTTGAAATAACTTGAAAGAGAATAATCTTACCTTGGTTGATGATCTTGGATTGATGGAAGTGAGGAAATTTTAGAGAAAATGACATTTAGGGTTCGTTTTCGTCGGTGGGTTTGAGAGAAATCACGAAATGAGTATTTTAAAACCTCAATTTCACGCGTGCTGGAACGGTCCGATCGATTGGGACTTCTCCCAATCGATAGGAATTTGCCCCTGTCTCATTTTCCAGTGGTGGGTTTCGATCGATCGGAATTGGGGGTCTTCAATTCTCCCTATGACTATCCGAACGGTTTTTTAAAAGCTGTCCGTACAGTTATACTTGTTATCCATAATTTTGGCTTACAACCTTCCGTACACCCCCGACTCACTCGGTATTAATTTCTAATGATTTTTAACCTCCAATTTAACTTCAAACTTGTCTATCCGGCTCAAATGAATATATACTCGACACGTGTCATTCGTAAGGGACCCTAAAGGTATGGGGAGTTACAAGCGCACTTCTGCTATAAAATTAAAGGCTAAAACAATGTAAAGATTGTATTACACTAATAATTCTTGCAAACTTACTACCCTGTGCTTTCTTCATAACCTACTTTATTACAAAAACGCTGATCCATTTCTGGGAACAAAAAAAAAGTCACATATTACTTGAATCCTATTTTGCTGAATTTTATTGAAAAATTGTCTATTCCATGACCACATTATATACTTCCACTAAAAAGTTAGGAGATTATTATTCATGAGCACATTATCTATATTTTTGTAGGCTTTCTATGTTATACATTTTTCTTCTACCTAATTTTTTGGATATACATGATTTATATAATTTCTAACCTCAAAACTCAATGAACAGGAGGACTAAAATCACAATTGAAGAACCATTCGCAAAGAAATCAAAACCAAAGCCAAAAGTTCCAACCACCTCAAAATATGACAAAGGGAAGACACCAATGTATAAATCAATCAACAAGTATATGGTCAATCTATGTTTCTTTTGCCATGTACATATAGTGAGAGACATCGAAAAGTCATTTTGCTGCATGAGCCAAGAAAAGACAAAGTAGATGCATGCTTATAAAATCTAGAAGATGAAGAAAAGAAGACTCATTTATTAATCCTCATCTATCTTTTTGCTTTTCCCAATATAAATAGATGTTAACAATACTAACAATTCCCTCTTCCCTGTAATATATAATTTTCTTCATGTACAAATTGTTTGCTTTTGACTTCTGAATTTCGCTTTTAATTACATTACTATTCTCATCATGAAAGATGATAAGAGGCACTTGAAAACTATTCTTTGGCTGAACTACAATACCAAACCATTTGAAAAACCATAAATCTTTGTTGAACTTATGTAAACAAGGTTGATGTTGACAAATCATATGAAAAAGCAGACCTGCGCATCGTGCAGGTTGAACGCTAGTATATATATATACTGGTAGGTAAGCCGTGCTTTGAGCGGTATGAAATTTTATGCTTATATCAATTATGTCTGACTTTTGATTACAGCACCTCTACCTTAGTTATTGAGTCGATACAAATTCTGCATACTGAGGGTCACTATCCTTTTTACGGGTGTTTTGAAGTTGGTAGGCTTTGGGCTATTTTGCTCTATTTTGTTGGGCCTATATACTTTGATGGGCTGGCTGTAGTTGCGGTCTAATTATTGATAAGGAAGGTTTGGTTTGTTTTTTCCCGTCATACGTGTGGAAGGTTCTGGGTCAGGTTTCTGTTGTTTTGTTTTCTCAAGCCGAGAAAAGTGTTTGTTTTTTCTCCAAGGATGTGACTACAATGTTCGTTATTTTTTGCCTCTTGATTTGATTCTTGTGTCTTGGCATAATCGGGATTGACAGGTTTATGCTCCCAAAATTCTATTGGATTTTCCATGGTGACCTGGCTCTATGTCTAATTTTTTTTCCCAATTTAGGTGTTTTAGGTGCTTCGTACTTCTTTTGGGTGGGATTATATGACCCAATAATGTTCTCTAGATTGGGCTCTATTGTGGCAATTGTTGGGAGTGAGTCCAAAAAACATACCATGTATAATGACAATTTTGAAATTTATGGATAAATATTTATCGTTGCATTTATGTTTTAAATGTTTTATTTAATATTTCATTTATATATGAATGTTCTGTAAAGGTCTAGAGTGTTAAATTTAGCAATCTTGGATACTCAGTTACACTTTATGTGTGAGTATGGATAGACACAAGATTCACTATGACATCGGAAATAAATTAGTCACAGCCAGATTAACAAAGCTAAGCACTTTGTTGATATAGGTTGTAGTGCATGGATATCTTTGAATAGTGGAGTGGTTTGTCTTGACTACTCAAGACGATTCTCGGATTGGTGCACTAGTGTATGTAAGGCAGTAAGGCAATATACATTGACGGACTTACATAAGAAAGAACAACCAAAAAAGTACTATCAATGAGTTGTTCATCCTATAGCAGTAGGAGTACATTATCTTTTAAGCTTGAGTAGGTCACACTTATAATGTATGTGCTTTGATTCATCAATGAGTGAGACACGCACTATTGTCGATATACTCGATGGATTGAGCGTATGCCACTAGGGTGTGGGAGCACACCTACAATATAATCATTCATGTACTTTCGCGTTATGGAAGTGTAAGCACCCACCTTAGATGTGCAAATTAATCTATCCATAAACTATGCATAGTGGCTCTTATGGATCAAGAGTTAGTATTTAGTTTGATCGACGGGGCAATCTAATACGCTTAGTGGATAGATACAAAGGAACCTAAAGCTCAGGGAAAATATGGACTTTAGAGTGTTTGATAGTACACAAACTCTCACTCCTACTTATCGAATGTTGCATGGAGGATATATTCGTACACATCTCACAAATCAGGAACATGTTTCTAAATAAGAATAGCCTCGATATAAGAATCATACATCTTTGGGAGTTCATCCATAGTTTAGGTGGTGTCAGACGAACATTAGACGAACATTGTTTTGAAATATTATTCCTAGTCATAGGGTTTGGCGGTCAAGGATAGTATTTCGAGAGCCTATATTTGTATGTCCTACGGAGTTCTCTTGGTAGCCCCGCTTTAGTCTCACGTCCTATTAAAAGGAAGATCAACAAGAATATCAAAGTCACTATTGGCTATGCTCAGAAACTCAAGGAAAGATTTTGTATTACAATAAGTTTAATTTTATGGGCTTTGGTTTACCAAAGAAAGCCCGAGAATAAAATTAATTTTGTAAAGATATACAATTTCCTTGTAATTAGTATTTATTAATAAAAGAAAGATACGTGAATTTAATTCAAATACGTGGTTTGGAATCAGACTGGGTACGTGCAGGCCCAACAAAGTGCGTGTAGGCCCAATGAGAACAACAAGGAAGCACTCCAACGCATCGCAATGAACTGGTGCGCTGGGCCACGGCTTAGCGTACACGCGTGGATAGCGTTGGCACAAAGCCAGCGTTGTGGTTGGGCCACAAGATGAGCTACACGGCCCAATCGGTGCATCTCTATTGGAGTTATTAATTCTAATTAAGGGATGATTCCTCTAAACCCTAGTCTTTGTTTTAGTATAAATACATCTCTTTCTCTATGAAAAACTATAATTATTCTCAATCCCCAAAAGCTAAACACTAAGAATTTTCTAGAGAAAAAAAAGAGAGCTTGCTTGAGTGTTTTAGGCTCACCCCTTAGAGACTAAGGGGAATGCCAAGGAACCGACGTAGGCGTTCCAAGACGGTGGTTCGTGCGTTCAAGAAAAGAAGAAAGCATAGGACCTCGGTATTGAAGAGATCGTTAGTTTTCTAAACTTTCTTTATGCCATGTTATATATTCGTATTATCTAAATTTAATTTTGTATAGATATAAACCCAGAAGCATGTTAGGATTATTTACGAAGAATAAAACTTGATCTTGTGTATTCGTTTAACATGTTAAAATATTATTTGTAACTAAATAAAATTTTTAGACGCATGCTTGGCAAAATGCACTATAGGACCGTAAAGTATACATGGGTTGTAGGGCATCGTTCGTTAAATTTTGATTTGTACCTATGCAAAGCCAATCCTAGATAGCTTCTGTTCGCGATAGTTTTTTTTCCAGATTTGCTCTTGCAGTATTCCTATGGAGTATTTTGGTTTGTAACTCAATTTTTTGGGTAACCGGAATATTTTTTGTACTTGGGACACCCCTGGACAGCCATTGAAAGTCGCAAATGCAGAGTCATGGTGGAGTTCAACGTGAAGAAAAAACCCCAACCGTGGAATAGGCCCACGACCCAACTTGGTGCATACGGCTAGGGTTCTTCCCTAGTGTTCAAGTTACGTTTGGAGATGGCCATCGATATGTTGGACATCATGAAGACCAGCTTAGATACAATATCGCGTGTGTTTATATTATACTTATTTATTTTGCTTTATTTAATTATGCGTTTACTTATGTGAATGGATGCATGATTCAATTGGCATGTCATATAGACAAACCTTGGCACCGGGCTTATTAGGGATCACTTTGACATCTAATAAGCTACATGTAATTTCGTGATTGGATGAACTTACATGGCATAATTTAATAGATTGAGATTTAGGTTAAACACCTAATTAACTATTGAGAGTAATTATAAGTTTAATCACGTGGAATTACATAATTTATTTGTTAGAGTGAGAAAGAGAATATTGTATTGAATTAGGAATAGAGTTACAAGAGTATATACATATACGAGGACATCGAGGAGAAGCTAGTAAAGACTAAAATACCCTTTAACATAATAAACACATAGCATATCTCTAACACCCCCTCAAACTCAGGGTGGATCAAACACCGAGAGTTTGCCAATGAGAAGCTGAGGACGAGAGATCGTGTGTGACTTTGTGAAGAAGTCTGCAAGCTGCTCAGTAGAATAAGTGAAAGGCAGGGAGAGAACATCGGACATAAACCAAATGGGGATCCCTACAATAGAAAATCTACTGTAGGGACTACATTAGACTCATTTGAGCCATCAATTGTTTTTATAAAAATGCTAAAAAATAATAAATTAATGTCTTTAGTGTTTAGATCATCATCATGTATTTTTTTGAGGAAAAAAAACTAAATTGGTTTATAAATGATCTATACAAATGTGAAGCATTTCCTACCGTTGGATTAAACACCTATTTAACTTGGTATCATTTGTCAATGAATTTAGTTTTTTACCTTAAAAAAAATACACAATGTTGTTCTATACACTAAATACTTTATATTTATGATTTTTTGATAATTTATTAAAAATTATTAGTGTCCCTAATAGCCTTAATGCAGGCCCTGTAATAGATGGTCTACTACAAGGCCCCATAACTCAAACAGAAACTGCTTTCTAATGAAGTGACAATCTATCTCAATGTGTTTCGTCCTCTCGTGAAAAACTGGATTGTTGGCAATATGGATGGCACTCCGATTGTCACAATGCATTGAGGTCGGATTGGAGATGTGAAACACCTAAATGACTAAAGAGACGTTTGAAATGAACAATCTACTTAGCTATAGTGGCCATAGCTCGATACTCTATCTCACTAAATTCCATTTCTTGCCACGCCAAGAGATGAGAGAGTCACCAAAAAACACATCATAGCTTGTGATGAAACAACAATAAGTAGGATCACCTGCCCAATCAGCATCTGAGCAGGCCTAAAGAGTGAGAGGCAAAGATGAGGATAGGAACAAGGATTGAGTCATAGTCCCACTAAGATATATGAGAATACTGAGGAGAGGACCATAAGAGCTGAGCTCGAAGCAGACATTAATTGACTCACTATACTAACAGTATGAGGATTATCCGAACGAGTGATGCATAGGTATACCAATTGACCAACAATCTTCCTGTAGCATGTTGGATCACAATGCGGCTGACCATAAGTCGGACGGAGCTTCACATTAAGCTGAAGAGGACTGTCTACACTGGGAGTATCATATGAGAGAGTTGCATGATTGAGGATGTCGGAGAAATACTTTTGCTAGGATAACAGAATGCCACGCTTAGAATGAGCAATCTTAATACCAAGAAAGTACCTAAGAGATCCAAGGTCTTTCATCTGAAACTAAGACTGAAGATGTCATTAAAGGGACTGCATGGCTGTAGTATCATCTCCTGTAATGATCATATCATCTACATATAACATCATAATCGCCCGCCTTTAAGGGGATGACCAAACAAACAGAGAGTGGTCCTAGGAGCTCCCAACAAAGCATGCCTGAGTCACTACCTGTCGAAAATGTTCAAACCAAGCCTGAGGGGATTGTTTGAGACCGTAATAGCCCGATGTAGGTGACAGACATGCTGAGGAGGAGTCCAAAGGCCAGTAGGGGGCTGCATGAAGACAACCTTAGAATATCACTGTGAATAAAAGCATTTGTCATATCCATCTAAAGAAGAGGCCACTGTCTATTTGCAACAACAACTAATAAAGTGCAAACAATAGTCATCTGGGCTACAAGAACAAATCACTCTAGCAACCATCCAAGCCTTATATCGCTCAATGGATCCATTCGATCGGCGTTTGATCTTGTAGATCTATTTGCAGCCTATAGGTCTAACACCTGTAGAAAGAGGAACCACATCCCAACTCCTAGTTTCTCTAAAGGCCTCAAACTCCTCTACGTAGCCTGCTACCACTGAGTTGACTGAGAAGCCTCACTAAAGGAACAAGGCTAGGAGTCTAAGTGAAGGGCAGTGAGAAAAGCTGTAAAGTGATATGTATAACTACAAACAGAACCATAACCATACCTTTATATCGGTCGACGCTCGCGATGAGGATAGCAAGGTGCGGAGGATTTGTACTGACAGGAAAAATGCAGGTGGTCAACGAGGAAGAGGTAGTATTAGGAGTAAAGGGTGGTACATAGTCAAGATCACAGGTGTAGTGAAGAGGATATGGAGAAAGGCTAGATAAGGGAATAGGAAACGATGAGGGAGGAGGAGGAGGAGGATCATGCATAGTAGGAGTAGAATCATGCATAGTAGTAACATGACCATGCTCAATGGGAGCAGAATCCAGGAGATATGAGGGAAGAAGACTGTCTGAGATAGTAGGTGAGGAAACAGGAATAGATGGAGAAGGAGTGTTTGGAGTGGGTGAGGGCAGAAGCATAAGAAAAGTGAGATACTGAGAAGAAAAGGAGAAATAGGGGACATCCTCAAAGAATGAGACATGACGGGAGATATAGAGGTGCCTAGTCAACAGATGTCACAACGATAACTCTTATGTTCGACACTGATACCTAAAAAGAATACATCTAACCAAGACAACAGATAGATTGGAACTCTTAGGAGGAGGGAGGAGAACAAATCAAGTGCAACCAAAGATGTGAAAGAGGGAGTAGTCAAGAGGAGACGAGAAACGACACTCGTGTGAAGACATGCCTCTTGGGAGAATGAAGACAGAGACATATTGATGAGATTGATTGAGGTGAGAACAACCTCAGCCCAATAAGAACGAAGGATAGATGTAGAGAGAAGAAGTTTCTTGGTCATCTCTAAGATGTGACGATGCTTCCTCTCAACAACACCATTATGCTCATGTGTGTGAGGACATGAGTACTGAAAGATGGTACCTTCAGAGGAGAGTAACATCCGCATACCAGATGCTAACTACTCTAGAGCATAATCAGAGTGGAGAGTCTTAATGCGACGATTGAACTAAGTGAAAATCATGATGGAAAAGCGTTCGTAGATAGAAAGAATATCTGAACGATGTTGTAAAAGATAGACCCAGGTGTATCGAGTGAAATCATCAATAAAGGAGACATAATAGCGATAACCACGCATGGAAAGAAGATGTGTCGGTCCCTAAATATCTGAATGAACTAAATCAAAAGAACTAGATGTTCGGGATGCACTGAAGCGAAAGGGGAGTGTTGTAGCTTTGGCAACCTGATAGCCAGTGCATGGACTCAAAGTAGAGAAAGTACTATGACCGAGAGCTCCAAACAGGGAGAGACTCTTTAGTCGCGACTCAGAAAGATGGCCTAGTCGTCTATGCCTGATATCAGTGGTAGGAGAGGCAAGACCACAAAAAGTAGGACTGGATGAGGGAAGATGGAGAGACTAAAGAATTAGAGACTATCCACTTTACGACCACTGCCAATCACCCGGCCGTTAGACGATCCTGCACATGATAGCTAAAATCAGATACACTACCAACAAAGATAAGGTTCATGTTCAATTGAGGAGCGTGAAGAATAGAGGGTAGGGATAGATTGCCCGAGGGCTCTAAAGTAGGAGTAATGCGGCCAGCCTGAGAGACTCTCAATGGAGAGCCATCAGCAGTGTGTGTGGATGGAACAAGTGGTACTGGTCTACAATTAGTAATAATGGAGGCATTTGGTCATATGGTGAGAGGCTCTAGAGTCAAAATACAAGAAGACATACCAGTGGCAGAGTAGGCAGAGGGTGTAGAGAAACTACCAGAAGTGGAGGAAACAGACATATGATCCAAGTGCTGTTGAAGTTGCTGATAAAGGCTCAGAAGATTAGTGGAAAGTAGAGGAGCAAGACTATGAGAAGTGAATGGAGGTGGCGCAACCGCGGCAGCGACAAAGACAATGGAGGCACGACGACCACAGGGTCCCACTTGATGCTCTGGATGGAGCTTCCAATAGTCATCCACAGTATGGTCGACCCTCATGTAATGGGAGTATGTAGGTCTGTCTCAGGAAGGTGGAGGAGCTATCGAAGCACTAGTAAGAGCAGCAGCGAGAACACCAGAGAAACTGGAAGGGGCCGGATGTGACGTGACGCCAAGAGTCTGAAGATGAAGCAAGGCTGAAGATGAAAGAGGGTCCATTGCCATGACCACAACTTACAAATAAACTATAAGGGCCAAATTGGAAATTTCTAAAATTGTAAGGGTAGAACTTGAATTCTAAAAAAATATAGGGGCTAAAGTTGAATTTATGAAAACTTGAGAGGCCAAAATTTGAATTTCTAAAAAACTTGAGGGGCCAAATTTGATATTCTGAAAACTTGAGGGTCCAAAGTGGAATTTCTAAAACTTGAGGAGTTGAATTTTTTGTGAAACTTCAGGAGCCAAATTGGAAATTACAGGTATAGAGAGAAACCACTATGTAGATAAACCACTGGAATAGGAAAACCACTGCTGGTGTACAGATCTTACATGTGAGACAACACCAGAGAGAGTTGAAGGAGAGGTTCGCAAAGTGAGAAAGACCAAAACGAAATCGCAGTGTTGTGAGAATCGGATCGACCCACCCGATTAGACTAGAAAATCGATGATTACTTCACCAAGCCAACACGGTTCTATCAATATTACCGTTTGGGCATGTGACCCGATGAAAACTGGTAAAATCAGGCGGTCGAACCGGAAGCCCGGTGACCTAACATGTTTTACATGAACTGGAGAGGTTATTTTTTAGAGTTAAATGGCTACAAAACATTGAATTTTTTTATTATTTCATTTTATGTATTTCATTTTTTTACATATAATATGATAATATCAATATGTGTATATTAATTATCATTTATCACTTATCAAAGTATATCAATATAATCAATATGTCAATATTACATACATATTTTTTTGGATGATCATATTTCATTATTTTGGTATTTATTTTTATTTTTTGGTATTAAGTTTAATTATAATATATTTTTTTATTTATTAATTGAACTTGTGGCTAAACTGTTGACCCAGTGGTTGAACTAGTAACCCTGTCCCTTGTCTGGGTCGATGCCTGGGTCAGTTTTAATAACATTGCCAAATCGCACTAGTTTTGTGGAAAACAGATTATCGATTCAAGAGAGAGCAGTAACCAAGCTTACGGGAACCAAAAGAGAGAGTAGAGTGGCGTAGTAGTGGAGCGTAACCAATAGAGGACTCCGATGGTGAGTCTGTGAGAGGAGACTACTGTATTGAAAAAGAGAGAGAAGGGAACCTAACACTCCAATACCTTGTTAGAGTGAGAGAGAGAATATTGTATTGAATTAAGACTAGAGTTACAAGAGTATATACATATACAATGAGAAGCTGGTAAAGACTAAAATACCCTCTAACATAATAAACACATAATATATCTCTAACATGGTTAACGATTAAAGGATGATTCGAGCCACTAGGATCTACTGTAATCTTAAACCAGAAAAAACCCTAATAGTAAATTATTGAGTGGAAGAGGGTTATATCTAATGATATGACCCGCGGCTTTCCAAAGGTTAGTGACCAACACCAAATAGTGCGTGTGTGTACTTGCCCCAATTGTAGGATTGTTGGCAAGTAATAAATTATGAGAGTCCGGTGTTGAATCCACAACGAAGCAAAATGTAATTTTGGTGGATGAATGCAAACAACTAACTAAAGAGTTAAACGCAAAGAATAACAAATAAAGTTCAAGAAAAGTAAAAGTAGGCTGAATGACTCGGCAAGCTTGTGAACATGTATCCAAACTAAGAACTAATTTGAGAAAACAATTAATTAAAAGCTCTAGCCTCTAATCCTTCCCGGTGGACGCTCATTTTTCCTGCTCGAGGTATAATTGCAAACACACACAACCATACACAATGCATTGTGCGATACTATTAACTATGAATATGCAACGGAAATTGAGCATGAAGACTTCGACTTCTACATAGAGGCCATCGGGCCTCTTGGTCTATGATGAACGCAAAGGGGTAGGCACCTATTCTTATGGATTAATGCTTTCCCTTGGGGCTCGGCTTTGCTAGCATCCTAGTTTCACACTCAAAGACCAATTAACCATAACTCTCCCATGCATATTCCATAAATTCCACAAAATCACATCATCAATGCACACAATCAATAGTTATGCAATAAAAACTCAATCAATTGGGGAAATCATCATTGGGCATTAACAATTTCTAATCAAACACATTAAATTGAATCTTTAGATTATACATTCTAAAAACAAAATAAAACATGCTATTCTCATGCACCCAATCACACAACTATCACTAAATTAAAGGAGAGAGATCGAAGCTGCGACTCTTTAAACATACCTTGAGCAATCGAAACTTTGCACCCACCCTTCGGTATTACAAACTAGAGAAGAAACTTAGACACTCATGATTATTGCAATAAACATACAATCTATTGTCATCTAAATCATAGTTTATACAAAATCAAGAGAAAGCACCAAAAGAACAAGAGAAATCTAGAGTGAGAAAACAAAGCTGCACTACTCCTACTCCTAAGAGAATGAAGAATGGAATGATTGGCAACGGTTAGATTAGGGTTTTAATCCCTTTCTTGTGTCTAAAAATACCTATCTACCCTTACAAAATTGTCCCCCATTGGTTGCAATCAAGATTTGCCCAAAAAGTCCCTCACAAATCTATTCTAAAAGTGCAGCTTTGGGATAGTTGCCTGGACAGCTTACCTTCCTCAGTTTTTCTTGAAGACTTGGTCTTGGTTTATGACTTAAGGTGTCCAGATGGATGTTTTTGTTGCTCGAACACCTTTTCCTTGTAGCTGCATCAGAAGCCGGAATTTTCTTGAAATTGCCCACCGTATGGAAGACACTATTCACAGCACTGCAGAAATTCTTTAAAATGTTCATTTTTACACCCAATTCCTACAAAACCAACGGGAAACACTTGTAGGTGAATAATTAAACTAAAACATATAATAACATTAACTAAACACTAGAACAATCTAATTAAAGGACATTGGAACCTCAATTTAGAGGTCCAAATTAGTTAGTCTTTGCTAGGGTATATAAACTTACTCGTGTTGCATGCTCCTCCTGGGATGGAGTTTATATGTCAGGTCTAGTGGGAGGATTTCAAGTGGAAATTTGAATTCTTATTTATGGATGGATATTTACTCGTGTTGCACACGCAACCCCCCTCTAGGATGGACTATTTATTAGTTGCAATAGTATAATTGAAAGCTGATAACCTAGGACACGCTTATATGAAAGCTTACTCGTGTTGCACGTGCAACCCTCCTCTGGGATGGACAATCTATTAGTAGCAATAGTATAATTGAAAGCTAATAACCTAGAATACACTTATATGAAAACTTATTCGTGTTACACGCGCAACCCCCCACCCCCGGGATGGAGTTTTCACTTGAGTAAGTTCCAGTAGGTTAAACCTTGGTTTACACTCAACCTATAAAGGAGCCAAACAAATAGCGATCAAGAAATTCATGAGGCCCAAAATGCTAGACACTTGGATTTATTTGACTAAGTTAGACTTGGGTCAATTAGGCAAGTAATTGTTGTTGGTTGATATGCTACTACATTTAATTTACTTAGTACATGTTTGGGTTTTTATTTCTTAGTAAACATGTAAAAATATTTAATAATTAGAGCATTCATCTAATTCATTTTTAAATGTTTTTAAATTTCATATGTCCTTTTCTCCGCTTATTTTCACATTGAATGAAAACAAACTATCTGGACCAAACTATGTGGATTCAAAAAGGAACCTAAACACAGTGCTCACCTCTGGTCGGTACAAGTATGTTGTAATCGAGGAATTTCTTGGGTTGGGTTCTGACCTAATAGATGAGGATAGAGTGGTTTGCCAAAAATGGATCAATGCCAATGACATGGTCAAGTGCTATAGTTAAGTGACTATCTCCGGTCTTGTAAAAACAGCATGAGAACATGGAGATAGCTACGGACATGATCTTCAGTTACAAGAAATGTTCTTTCATACTACTCGCCCTGCAAGGCAGCAAGCGATTAAAAAGTTGATGAACGCCAAACAGGTTGAGGGAACGCCTGTGAGAGAGCATATGCGATCATGGCGTATCTCTACGAAGTCTTGGATCTTGGTGCTGAGATCGATAACCAGACATAAGTAGATATGGTCTTGGAGACCTTGTCTAGCTCTTTCATTCAGTTCAAGTTGAATTACAATCCACTGAGCATATACTTGAAAAGGAGAAACATATCCATTTTACGAAGGTTTCTTCTTCTAGGCCCAAAAAGCCCAAGAACAAGAAGAAGTAAGCCATTATTGCTAAAGGCCCAAAGACAGAGAAAAAGGGCAAGGTTGTGAAGGGGAAATGCAAATGCTTCCATTGTAACCAGAAAGGGCACTAGAAAAGTGATTGCCCAAAGTTTCTAGCCAAGAACCAGATCGAGGGTAATATCCTACATTGAGACTTGTTAGTGGTTGATTCACTTGTTAGTGGTTGATTCTATTGTTTCCTGGATTGTAGACTCTAAAGCCACTAATCATATTTGCAATTCATTGTAGGGGTTCCAAGAGACGAAAGAGCTCAGTGAAGGGAAGGTCACTTTGAGAATTGCTTTAGGAGCCAAAGTAGTAGCTATTAAAGTAGGAATAGTTCATTTACATTTTGGATATAATAAGATTTTAACATTGAATGATTGCTTTTATGTCTGGATGTTAAATGAAATTTAATTTCAGTTTCGTATTTAATGTTAGAAGGATATCATTTATATTTCCTTTTTAATGTTCTAATTAGTAGATATGGAAATGAAATATGCTCTGTAACTATGTTAAGAAATCTGTTTTATGTAAATCCAAATTCTTACTATAGCAATGACTGTGATATTATCTAAATCTAGAAAGAGAAATGCCACATCCAATGAGGAAACCCTTTGGAATTTACGACTTGGTCACATTAACAAAACAAGGATCAATAGGCTAATTCATGATGGGTCATTCAACCCATTGGACAAGAATAGTATATCACAATGTAGATCTTGTTTAGAAGGTAAAATGGTTGTTCAAGTCCAATGGCCTTAGGGCTAATGATTTACTTGAGTTGATGCATACAGACGTATACAGACCAATGACGGTACAAGCCTGAGGAGGTTTTGACTATTTCATTACATTTACTGATGACTACTCTAGGTATGGAAGCATTTATCTAATGCACCGCAAGTCTGAGGCCTTTGACAAGTTCAAAGAGTTTAAGGCTTTTGCGGAGAACCAATTGGATAAACAAATCAAGGCTATACGGTCCGACCGTGGTGGCGAATACATGCTAGATGTGTATAAACATTATCTCGTGGATAATGGTGTAGTTTCTCAACTTTCTGCACCAAAATGGGGTAGTGGAAAGGAGAAACATAACTCTATTGAATATGGTGAGATGCATGATGTGTCATGCTGCTCTTCCTAAATCCTTTTGGGGATATGCTCTAGAAACGGCTATGCACATCTTGAATTTAGTATTGTCTAAGTCAGTACCAAAGACACCTTATGTGATGTGGACTAGATGCAAATATGATCTTAGAAATCTTAAAGTTTGGGATTTTCTGGCTTTTGAACTAGCAGACAAGACAACTAAATTTGGACCAAGTTCCGTGCTTTGCTATTGGGTAGGATTTCCCAAGGGGACTCGTGGTGGCTATTTCTACAATCTTGAGAGTCAGAAAGTATTCATTAGCAGGAATGCTAGATTCATATAAGAAGATTGTATAAATAGCGGTAAACCAATGAAGATTGTCTTTGAAGAACAATAACTCGATGGTTCAACATCCAATACAACAGAAAACGATGAAAATGAACAAATAGTAGAACCAATTTTAGATGCAACACCAGAGCTTCGTCTTAGTGGGAGCGTCTCACGACCTCCTAGAAGGTTCATGTACATTGAAGAGTCATTCATTGCAGTCTTTGAAGAACTTATGAAGAAGCAATTTATGATGTTGATGTACACCATTGGCACAAGGCAATGGAATTCGAGTTAGAGTCCATGTATTCTAATGAAGTGTGAGATCTTATAGACGTACCTATTGAAATAAAACATGTAGGTCTAGAAGAGAAAAAGAATAGTAGGTCGAAAAGTTGAAACTTTAAAGTAAGGTTGGTGGCGAAGGGCTATACTCAAAACGAGGGTATGGACTTTGAGGAAACCTTCCCACATGTTTTCATGCTTAAGTCCATTAGAATAATTCTTGTCATATCAGCTTGTTATGATTATGAGATATGGCATATGGATGTCAAGACGACTTTTCATAGTGGCCACCTAAACAAAAACGTCTACATGATGCAACACATCAGATTCATTGCTGAGAGCCAACAAAATATGATTTGCAAGCTTGACAAGTCCATTTATAGACTTAAGGAGGCATCTAGATCTTGGAACATACGACTCAATCAGGCAAATAAATCCTACGGGTTTAATCAGAATCTTTTTTTTAGAAGAAATGGCTAGAACTTCATTAAGAAGAAAAAGAGCTGTAGTCTACAACAATTACAAGCTCAATGAAATCTGAGCATTCCCCCAACCAGAGTGTAGATCCATTACATAACAAGGTCCTCTTGGCCAAAGCATCAGCTACTTGATTGGCTGTGCGCTTAACATGGATACACGTAAACGAGTCAAAAGAAGAGAAGAGTTCTTTGGCACTTTTAATGCAAAACCCTAACTCGGAAAGGTCGATCTCCTCAGAGTTCATGGCTGATATAACCAATAAGGAATCGCCTTTCAGCTCCATGGACTTGCACTAGAGATCCTTGGCAAACTTCAAGCTTCTTTAGCAGCAAGGCTCTCAGCAAATAAAGGATTCAAGGGGCATGAGGTACAAATGATTCTAGAGGACACATGCCTCCCTTCCATATTTCTAGCAATCATTCCCAGGCCCAGTTTAGAGTCTTTAAGAGCTACATCAAAATTGATCTTCATGGTGTTCGAGGAAGGAAGGCACCATGAACCTTAAGTATACAAGATATTGGACCGCAAGAATATTGTGTTCTTAATTCTCTACGTGGATGACATATTGCTCATCGAAAATGATGTAGCAACTTCTCCGCGGTCAAGATCTAGCTATCCAATCAGTTTAACATGAAATACCTAGGAGGGGTTAGCTATGTTCTAGGCATCAAGCTTATGCGAGATCATTAAACTATAACATTAGCCCTGTCTCAAGCTACTTACATAAAGAAGATTCTAGTCAAGAATGTAATGTATTACTCCAAGAAAGGCCTCTTCCCTTTCAGACATGGAGTGCCACTTTCCAAGGATGACTGTCCTAAGTGGAAGATAAGAAGCGTAAAATGAGTAAAGTGCCATATGCTTCGACAATTGGTAGTCTCATGTACGCCATACTATGTACTTGACCTGATATTTACTTTGCATTAGGCTGTGTCAATAGATATCAATCTAACCATGAAATGCATCACTGGACGGCTATTAAATATATATTCAAGTATCTTCGAAGAACGAAAGATTATATACTTATATACCGTAGTGATGAGATCATCCCAGTGGGTTATACTTATTCAGATTTCCAAGCGGACAAGGACTCTAGAAGGTCCACGTCTGGTTATGTGTTTACACTTGGTGGTGTAGCCATAAGTTGGAGGAGTGTGAAGCAAACATGCATCGCAGACTCCACCATGGAAGCCGAATATGTGACAGCTTCGGAAGTCGCAAATGAGGCAATTTGGGTGCTATAACCCTATATTATGACAATATGGGTGCTATAGCTCAAAGTAAGGAATCTCGTTACCACAGTAAAGGAAAGTACATGGAACGCAAGTTCCATTTGATAAGAGAGTTCGTGTAGTGAAAAGAAGTGGAGATACTGAAGATTGCGTCATTACACAACTTGACGGATCTAGTCATCAAAGTCCTTATTGGAAAGAGCTTTATGGCTTATGTAGGGGGAATGGGTGTTAGGATGCTATAGGGAGTATGTTATTTAGTCCAAGTGGGCGTTTGTTGAGAGTGTGTCCTAAAAACATACGATATATGATTACAATTCTGAAATTTATGAATAAATATTTATCGTTCTGTAGTAATTGATTTTTATCCGGCTAGAGAACAATCAATTAAAACAAAAATAAGTAAAAAATAAAAAATATACAAAAATACAAGAATCAAAAATAAAAAATTCCAAGAGCCCGTTTCTCGTGCCCACAAGCCTACAAATATTCAAATGCCCGTTTCTCGGATCATAAGCCCATAAAAATTCAAACTCAAACCCTAATGCAACTAAACCTTAGAAAATATCTAAAAAATAAGAGAATTTAAAAATTTAAAAATAAAACCTTAAATAGGAAAAGGTGGCACCATTTAGGGTTTTGTAAAAAGAATGGAAAGTACAAAAAGGCTATTTTCTTAAGGTTTCTAAAGAATGGGGTTTAAGGGGTAAAAGGGTCAAAGAAGAAAGAAAGAAGATAGAAAAAGGGGGAGGCGTGATAAGAGAAAAAAAGAAGGGGGCTTTGGGTTTTTGGTGGAGAAAAGGAGAGAGAGCCGAGAGAGAGGGACTAAAAGAGATCGTCGACAGTAGCAAAAGAAGGGGAAAAAGAGAGCAGCTGTGGAACAAGAGGAGGAGAGGAGGAGAAGAAAAGAAAAAAAAAAGAGAGAAAAACCAAGAGAGACAGCAGAATCGGGAGGAGAAAAGAGAGAGTTTGAGAGAAGTAAAGCCTAGTAGTTTCATCTCAGAGAAGGTAGTAGTCTACACATATTTTCTATCATCTTTTGGTACTATTCCTCTGCTATTTATCTGGTTCCATTTATGCATATTCTCGGTTTGTTCTTTGAGAAGGATGTAACCGATTTCTAAGCATTTGGATGCATCTTATGGATTCCATTTCTGAGGTGTTAGACTTTGGGCTAGGATTGGGCCGCCCATGAGGGCAAGGCCCAGCCCAACCCATAGGTAGTTTTGTGCACACAGTTGTCTAGGAGACAACTGCACAAAACCAACATCAGTTACCAAAGGTAGCTGATGTCTTCATGTTATAAAAGAGAGAAACAAGAACTCTCTGAATGATGTGAAATTTTTTTTGGTACTTCCTTCTTGCAAAGAAAATATTTTGGGTTCGGTACTGTGGGTATTATGTACTTGTTCTTGTAACAATTACAACCAGAAGCATTGTTGCTGTAAGACATTCCGATCAGGACAATTGGTGAGTATACCTCTTTACTTTTGTACTCTACAATTCGAGTTACAATATTGGTATCGGAGCATACCTGAATCTGAATGTTTTTCGCAAGTTCTGATGATCTATGTATTATTAGGAAGATGAATAACCAATGTGTGCATATTTTTTATTTTTGTTTTAAGTATAACATGAAAATTGCAAGTGCACACTAAGAAAGTTGAAACCTGAAAGTTGTCTGAAAAATCTGGAAAAATGATTGCAAGTTTTTGATCTGAAATTATGTTTATTGGATAGCACATGAAATTAGCTTTCCAATGGGTATTTAACCATAATTTTCTGATCACTGTATGATTTATTATGCATTTTTGAAGTTTTTTTTTGGAAAGTTATTAAAAAAAAAAAAATTGAAGAACGCAGGGATGGGCAACGGTCTGGAGGCCAAGTGTTGGTTAAACAAATGGCCACTTTGCTTCTTAAAGCACTTCACATCAATACCGTTTTGTAAATTGATGTGTTAAAAAAAAAAAAAACTTCTTCTTTAATACATAGATCAATTTATCGTTTTGTAAATTGATGTGTTAAAAATAATACAATTCCAGACATGAAATGAGCACGTGAATGACACGGCTGTTCATCAGGCCATCCGTGAAATGGTGGCGCGTGAGAGCGCGTTTCAGCTGTATTTTTGTTTACTTTAAACTAAATTTTTTTTTTTAATGAAAATTTTCCTATGATTGGAAACTTAATTTGTGAGTTAATTAACTAATAAAATGATTAATTAATTGTATATATTGAAAATTTGTGATTGTAGTGGCTACAAAAGAACAAATTATTCTATTATTGGCTTATAAAAAGGATCCTCATCATACTATTGCCCAGCATATTGATTATATGTACTATTGGATGTACAATTTATGGCATCAGAATGTTCATGAGTTCTTCATTGAGCAACAAATGGAAATTGTGCTTGATGCTCTACCGGATGATTGGGATTCAGTCTGTCGTGCTTTGAAGCAAAGGATTAGCACTTTAGACTTTAATTCTCTCGTTGAGAGCATTCTGCTAGAGAGGGAAAGTCAATTGAGGGCTAAGGGCATACGTCGGACAGGACGAAGCGCTAGGTACTTGGAACCTGCAGCTCGATTCATTCCGTGGTATGAGGAGTTTGAGCTTGGTGGACCTAGTGATGAGGATGTTGACAACATTAGTGATGATCCTGATTATGTACCTGGCATGTGATTCATGTCGCGTCTTATTTTTCCATGTAAATATTACTAGGATTTTGTTTACGATGTACATATTGGACATTTGTTATATAAGGCATATTATTTATGAATTTTTTTTATTACATCTAATTTGCATGAATGAAAAATATTGTTGAATAGTGGGAGTTATTAGATCAAACTAATAACAAGAAATGTTTTGCACTTGTTTAAATAAAAAATAGTAGTTGGACTTCGTTAATGGAAATTGATTAAATGTTTACATTCTTTTCATTTCTATGACATAAGTTAGATTATTATTTTTGATTCAAAACGAAGTGGCAAAATTTATTGAAAATTTAAATTGTACTAGTTCCTAATGTTGGTAATTTGTGTCTGTATAGTTTAAATGATTGCAACAAAAAGCATCGTCGCTGACTTAAACCAGGGAGACAAGCTGAATGAAAAGAATTATTATGTTTGGCATCGTAAGATTCAGTATCTCCTGGAAGAGCAAGACATGCTGGAAACTATCACACAACCAATGGCTGAACCAGAGCAAGGAAATACTGCTCAACATAGGCGTGATATGGAAGCATATCATGCCTACAAGCGTAAAGATCGAGTTGCTCGCATTTTGATGCTGAGTAGCATGAAGAATGATCTGATGCTGCGTTTTGAAAAGCACCATTCAGCTCAAGCAGTTTGGGATGCTGTGAAGGTTCAATTTGGGGGAACCTCAACTACTAGACTTCGTCAGTTAACCCTCAAATTCGATGGACATAAGAAGCGCCCAAATCAGACTATGAGGCAGCATCTGACAAACATGTCCAACATGATCAGTGAATTGAGAGTTGCTGGGCACGAATTGACTGACGAGCAGCAAGTCCAAGCTGTTATCCGCTCTTTGCTGAGTAATTGGGAACACATGCGTGTTAACCTTACCCACAATGACAACATCAAGACATTTGATGAAGTCGCTCGTCATGTTGAGCTTGAAGAAGATCGTCTTCTTGCAGAAAAGCCTGTTGAGGAGGTTTTCATGGCTGATTCAAGAGCTTCGGGCTCTGGTCGCACAAAGGGAAAGGGTAAGGGTCCTAACAAGGGCAAGAAGGGTAAAGAAGCCAGTTATAGTGGACACAAGCGCAAAAGTGGGAAAGGCGACGGCAAGAAAGGCAGAAACAAAAATTGTTTCAATTGTGGCAAGCCAGGTCACTTTGCTCGTGATTGCACTGAGCCAAAGGTAATGTTTGACCATAATAATACCTCTAACATATATGTTAGTAGTTGCTTAATGCTTGCTGAATCTGTCTCTTATTGGACTGTAGACTCAGCGGCAACAGACCACATAGCAAGGGACCGACCAACCTTCCTAGAATTTCGTCGAATTTCGAAGGGGAGTAGATGTATTTACATGGGAAATAATGCTTCCGCTAATGTGCTTGGGATCGGTCCTGTAAGCTAGAGCTACGGGGAGGTCGCACACTCTATCTCCATGATGTACTCTATGCTCCAGAAGTTCGACGAAATCTTGTTTCTGTTTTAGTGTTACTACAACTAGGCTTTATTCTAAATTTTGCTAATGGTTGTGTGAAACTATTTCTGGACAACGTATATTATGGTTCTGGCTATGTAATGGATTGTTTTATGGTGTTGGACACCACTAATATTGTACTAAATGACAATTCATCTATTTATGTTGTTGAAAATTCCAGTTCCATTCCATGTACTAATAGTGTATTATGGCATGCTAGATTAGGACACATTGGGCAAGACCGATTAAATAGATTGGCTCGAGCAGGTCTCTTAGGTTCTCTCGCCAAAGTAGAATTGCCCACTTATGAGCATTGCCTAGCTGGAAAAGCAACTAGATTACCATTTGGCAAAGCCAAGAGAGCCAATAGTCCATTACAGCTTATTCATTTTGACATATGTGGACCAATGAATGTAAGGGCAAGGCATGGTGCCGTATATTTCATCACTTTTATAGATGATTTCACACGTTTTGGTCAAGTTTATCTGATCTCACACAAGTCTGAAGCATTGCACTGCTTCAAACAATACACCAATTTGGTGGAGAATCAATTAAACACAAAGACCAAAACTTTAAGAACCGATCGAGGTCGTGAATATCTGTCTGATCAATTTAAAAATTTTTGTGATGAAAAGGGTATAGCTCGACAGCTAACTATGCCTTATACTCCGCAACAAAATGGTGTAGCAGAAAGAAGGAATAGGACTCTATTAGACATGGTTAGGTCAATAATGGCACAAGCCAATTTACCAATTTCCTTTTGGGGAGATGCAATATTGACTGCTGCCTACATTCTTAACCGTGTGCCCTCTAAATCTATCCCCTCCACCCCATATGAATTATGGAATGGTGAAAAACCTAATTTAGAAAATTTGCATCCTTGGGGGTGTGCAGCTTATGTTCACAATAATTCTCATCACCATGGGAAACTTGGTCCTAGAGGGAAAAAGTGTATCTTCATTCGATACTCTTCTCACTCTAAAGGATTTGTATTTATTGGTGAAGAAGCTGATGGGAAGGTGACAGAAATTGAGTCCCGTGATGTTGTATTCTTAGAAGAGGACTTTCCTATGAGAGGTGAGATTAACAAAGATTTTCAATTTTACGAAATGGAACATCTAGAACATGGTGCACCTTTACCAGAAGAGGGATTAAAGGAAACTCTTAATCCTACTGGGGAAAGTGGGAGCGACGTAATGCCTGATCAAACTCCTATGGAGCAAGATCATGAGCAATCTCAACCTCGTAGAAGTATTCGTGAACGAATCCCGCGTCGTCGATTTGAGATTGAGGGGGAAATATTCATGATTACTCCACAGGATGATGAAGAGCCGAAAACAGTTAATGAGGCTTTATCTGGTCCTAAAGCTAAGGAATGGATTAAAGCTATGGAAGAAGAGATGGAGTCTATGAAAACTAATCAAGTTTGGGACTTGGTTGGTTTACCGCCAGGTTGAAAATCCATTGGAAATAAATGGATTCTAAAAATTAAACGAAAGGTGGATGGGCCAATAGAACGATATAAGGCTCGGTTAGTAGCAAAAGGATACACTCAAGAAGAGGGAATTGATTATGAAGATACTTTCTCACCAGTTGTGAGAATAACTTCAGTTCATCTCGTCCTAGCAATAGTCGCACACATGGACTTAGAATTATACCAGATGGACGTGAAAACTACATTTCTCAATGGAGAACTAGATGAGGAAATCTATATGGATCAACCTTTATGCTTTGAGTCTAAAGGACAAGAGCGCAAAGTTTGTAAGCTAAATAGATCCATATATGGTCTTAAACAAGCATCTAGGCAATGGAACATCAAGTTTCATCAAGCAATCCAAAGGGATGGCTTTACGATGATGGAAGAAGACCATTGCGTGTATTTAAAACGTTCAAGTAATGGTTTCATAATTTTTTCCTTGTATGTCGATGACATTTTATTGGCTGGGAATAACAAAGAATTGATTGATGCCACTAAGAAGTGGTTATCATCGAACTTTGAAATGAAAGACATGGGTGAGGCTAGCTACGTGCTAGGTGTGAAGATCATAAGAGATCGCGCTAGAAGGCTTTTGGGAATTTCTCAAGAGACTTACATCAAAAAGATGTTAGAGCGCTATCACATGCAAGATAGCAAGCCGATGGATACCCCTGTTGATAAGAACTTGAGCCTAAGTCGTGATATGTGTCCCAAGACTCCAGAAGAGATAAAAAAAATGTCCAGAGTACCATATGCCAGTGCTGTCGGTAGTTTAATGTATGCAATGATGTGTACACGTCCCGACATATGTTATGTTGTTGGGTTGGTTAGTCGATTTCAATCGAACCCTGGTCAAAAGCACTGGATAGCAGTCAAAAGGATTCTACGATATTTGAAAGGGACTTCAGATTACATGCTGTGTTACCAAGGAACGGAGGATTTGCGACTGATCGGTTATTCTGATGCTGATTGAGGAGGAGAAATAGATCAGTCTAAATCAACTTCAGGATATACTTTCTTGCTTAATGGTAGTGCAATCCTATGGAGTAGCAAGAAGCAATCCTGTGTAGCCTTGTCCACGATGGAGGCTGAGTATGTAGCTTGTTCTGCAGCAGCACAAGATGCCGTTTGGTTAAGAAGTTTCCTGCAGCATTTGGAAATTGTCAAATCAGCATCAGAACCAGTGACAATTTTCTGTGATAATACTGCTGCATTGGCTGTTGCCAAAGATCCCAAATATCATGGAAAGACCAAACACATCAGGATGAGGTATCACTATATTAGAGACACAATTGCTGAACAGGAAGTGGTCCTTAAACACATTTCTACACATGATATGGTGGCCGACCCACTCACCAAACCAATAACTAGGGACACATTTATCAAACATGTAAGATCCCTAGGCTTACGTAGAATGTGATTTGTGATGTTAAGTATTAAATGGACCATGTAAATACTTGCAGCTATTGAATAATATTTGAATGTCATTTAATGAATTAAATTATTCAATATTTATTTATGGCATACAATGTGAGTATTGATAGTACAATTTATGAAGTATGTTAATAGACATAGATTGGCTCACTCACACGAGCAATCGCCTCTAGCGCAAGGAGGGCGAGTAGAGATGAGACTATTTGAATTACAGTGCTTAGTGTGCGACTTGGGTGCAGTAGGAGCAAGTATAATTCGAATTCATTTAAAATGGAGTCGCATTAGTTAAGTTAAAGATGAGGTTCTAAAATTAGGGAACCGACATGAATGACATCCCACCATTCATGAGTCTATTTGTAGAAACCCAAGTGTGAAATTAGTCATCAGGCACTGTTGATAGTGTGCGGATGAGAATTTTAGGTTTGGCGCCTGTTAATTGGCGACAAGACTGAAGCTTGTATGATGTATTTCTTTTTACGAGAAGAGCAATGACATACACTCATTATCTGAGGATAAGAAATGAGAAGCTCCATCATAACATGTATTTCATACTACATGTGCTAGCGACCATTCAGGAAGTAAAGAATGGATCCCTGCTTCTTTACTGTGTGAGTCCAGGAGATCTTTAAAAGATCTCAATCATTATTACCCTTTGGAACTTTTGACTGTATCATGATGTGATGGATTAATGCTTGCTACTTTAAGAGTGCATCCTATGGTCATGGAATGATTCGACCTAAAGGTAGACTCCTAGGAAAGCATGTTGATTCAGAACTGAATGATACGAGGGTGAAAGAAAGAGTGTTTTTGGTTCTACACCTGTTGCTAGTATTCACCGACCGGGATCGTCTCACTCAAAGGAGTTTGAAGTGATTTAGAATACTTGTAATTGTAAGAGTGGATTGAGTATAGAATTCTTGAGGGATTGAATAATACTCAATCATGTGTAGCTGACAATACTTGGGGTATGTAAGTACACTTTCGGGAGTGATTTTGAGAGGTCGATGTCTCCTATATGGCCTTAAGTTTGGTTTATATTGGAGCTCCCATTGCTTGTGTGCTTCAGGTCGCACGGTCCGTTCACTTGTATGAATTCCTTGGGCAAGTTTTGAGATATACATGAAGAAAGAGGCCTAGCCCTTACATGGGCGAGTGGGAGATGTTAGACTTTGGGCTAGGATTGGGCCGCCCATGAGGGCAAGGCCCAGCCCAACCCATAGGTAGTTTTGTGCAGACAACTGCACAAAACCAACATTAGTTACCAAAGGTAACTGATGTCTTCATGTTATAAAAGAGAGAAACAAGAACTCTCTGAATGATGTGAAATTTTTTTTGGTACTTCCTTCTTGCAAAGGAAATATTTTGGGTTCGGTACTGTGGGTATTATGTACTTGTTCTTGTAACAATTACAACCAGAAGCATTGTTGCTGTAAGACATTCGAATCAGGACAATTAGTGAGTATACCTCTTTACTTTTGTACTCTACAATTCGAGTTACATGAGGTGGTAATAGTTCACGTATACTTCTATCATGCTCTGTTTCTATGTATCTGATTCCATTTTAAATCGGGTTCATACTATTGATCTGTGTTGATGATGAGCAACCGAGCCTTTGACTGTGGCCTTGTTTGGGTTTGTGATATATGTTTGCCCATGTTAGAGATGCTGCTGTTTGTATGTGGTTTGTGGCGTATGACTGGCTTGAATGAGGTATAATGCACACTAGTTTGCTTGCTGATGTTGAGTTTTGATATTCGATTTATGACATTTGAGCTAGAAAGTTGGCTTTGATGAAATTACAGAGTAGTACTTCACTCATGTGTTAATGCAATCTGATCCCATTTATTGTTGTTGATGTCTTGATGCTGGTTGTGCGACTATTTGGTTCCATATAGGGCAATAATCGGCATATATCTTTTTTTCATAACTTTGGTTCTATTCTTTTGCTATCTTTGCATCTCTTTGAGTCTATTTTCCTTTCCCGGTCGAATTTTTCTGTTCCCATCTCTGTATTTTCCTGGGACATTCCCATCTTCGCATTCCTATGTAGTTCATTTTATCCTCATTTTGCATTCAATTTAAATCAATGTAAGGCTGTTGCTTAAATCTAATTCATCTGCTGGTTTATGCTTTGCTTTGTGTGGTTTGTGTTGACTGTGTGGGGTGTGCGGTTTGTGTTTGTGTGGACAGGGTGATCTATGTGGACTGTGTGGTATGAGAAGATATATGTTGAGCTGGTTCATGATCCGTTGGTCATATATTGTTTGCTGGTTGCTGGTTGTAGTTTATACTTGTGTTTGAATTGGTTTTTGTGCTGATTCCATTGGATGTGTGCTGGTTGCCGGTTGATTGAATCAATCTTTGGATTGAAATTAGTATGGGGATTCCATGTTTTGCTTGCTGGTTGCTGGTGGTGATTTATGCTTGTGTTCGAGTCGATTTTTGTGCTAAATTTGGTGTGAGGATTTCATGGTTTTGTTTGCAATGTGCTGGTTGATCCTTAACATGCTGGTTATGTTTATATATATCTAGTTGCTAGCATGTTGATTGATAATTTAATCTATGAATTTTTTATCCAAACTTGGTTTGAAATACCATGCTATGTACAACTCGAAAATTGTGTGTGTTTGCGATTCTTTTAATATGGTATTGGTTTGATAAAATTGTGTTTGTGTTTGTTTGGTTTGGGCGTGGACCGGATTGGACTCCATTTGGATCGAGTTGGACTCTATTTGGGCCGGGATCAAGGAGAGCTTGAGTAATTTTAGGATTTGGTCCAGGTTATTGCAATTTATAATATATGTATATTTGGTCCTCATGTTGGGTAACTTATTTCATTCACGTTGGCATGTATAACTTCGACATTAATTATTTGGATTATTTTTTTTATTTATTATGAGTGTATGAGTTTAAAATTGAATGTAGGTCATTTCAATTAAGGAAATCATAAGTTGATTCCCTTTATTGGGATTATGGGCCTTATTTGATTTCATTTATGAATTTGTCGTAAGTTGGCAATAATAAGTTAAATTGATAGGTGACATTTTCTCAATAGATTATTTATACCATAAGTTGATATTTAAAATTAAACCTTCCAAAAGCTGGTAGTGCGTTTCATTAAATCTATCATAAATTGATATTCTTTTATTAAACCTACCAAAAGTTGACAGTGTATTTTATTAAATTCACCAATTATTTTTGCTTCTATAAGTAACCGGTTAATATCTTATTTTAATAAAATTGCTCTTTTGTAGTCAATATTTGAACAAATCATTATTTATTAAAACCCATTTGTTAAAAAGCTATCAAAAGTTCATAGTATTATTCTAAATTCTTTCTAAAAAAAAAACTATCATAAGTTGATAATAATAATTCAACTTTTTTTAAAAACTATCATGAGTTGATAGTAATATTCCAAGTTTTCCTTCAAAAAACTATCACAAGTTGATAGTAATATTCCAAACTTTTTCAAAAAACTATCATAACTTGATAGCGTTATTCCAAACCTTTTTTCAAAATTATCATAAGTTGATAGTATTTGTCATACAAACTTTTTTTGAAAACAATTATATCTTGCAAAAAATTAGTTTTCAAGAGATGACCATTAAATTAATTAGGGTAACCGTTTTTCAAACGGGAGTTGTGGGGTGCTTAACACATTCCCCACACTCAAATCAATCCCCGTACCCCTTTCTCTGGTTCGCAGGTCTTTACGATGTCCAATTGCACCTTAAATCAATTGGTGGCGACTTTAACGTTTTTCATCTTCCATCCTCGGTCCGCGTCGTGACTCAGGTTGCGACAGTTGCATTTGTATTTTAAATGTTTTATTTATTGTTTCATTCATATATGAATGTTCTATAAAGGTCTAGGATGTTAAATATAGTAATCTTGAATACTCAGATACACTTTATGTGTGAGTATAGCAGACACAAAATTCATTATGACATTCGAAATTAATCACCCTAAACCAGATTAACAAAGCTAGGCACTTTGTTGATATAGGTTGTAGTGCATGGATATCTCCAAATACTGGAGTGTTTGTCTTGAAGACTCGAGATGATTCTCGGATTGGTGCATTAGCGCATGTAAGGCAACATACATTGACGAACTTTCATAGGAAAGAATAACAAGAAAAGTACTATCAATGAGTTGTTCATCCTATCACTGTTGGAGTACGATATCTTTTAAGCTTGAGTAGGTAAATACTTTCACACTTATAGCGTATGCATTTTGATTCATCAATGAGTGAGACATTCACTATTGTCGATATACTCGATGGATTGGGCAAATGCCATTTAGGCGTGCAAGCCCACCAACAATTCATGTACTTTTGGGTTATGGAAGTGTAAGCACCACATGAGATGTTCAAATTAATATACCTAAAAACTATGCTTGGTGGTCCTTATGCATCAAGTGCTAATATTTAGTTTGATCGACGGGTCAATCTAATATGCTTAGTAGATAGATACAAAGGAATCGAGAGCTAAGGGGAAATATGGACTTTGGAGTGTTTGATAGTACACAAACTCTCACTCCTACTTACCGAGTGTTGCATGGAGGATATATTCGTACACATCACACTCCTAAATAAGAAAAGCCTCGACGCAAGAATCATACATCTCTGGGAGTTCATCCATAGTCCAAGTGGTGTCAGACAAACATTGCATTGAAATATTATTCTTAGTCATAGGGCTTCGCGGTAAAGGATAATATTTCTAGAGTCTAGATTTGTATGTCCTACGGAGTTCCCTTGGTAGCCCCGCTTTAGTCTCAAGTCCTATTAAAGAAAGATCGACAATAATATTAAAGTTACTATTGGCTATGCTCAAAAACTCAAGCAAAGATTTTGTATTACAATAAATTTAATTTTATGGGTTTTGGTTTACCAAACAAAGCCCGAGAATAAAATTAATTTTGTAAGCATATATAAATTCCTTACAGTTAGTATTTATTAATAACATAAAGATACGTGAATTTAATTCAAATACGCGGTTTGGAGTTAGATTGGGTACGTACAAGCCAAATAGGGTGCGCGTAGGCCTAAGGAGAAAAGTAAGAGAGTAGTTCAACGTATTACGCAAGACTGGCGCGCACCACGCTGTGCCGTGCGACCCAGCTTGTGCACATGCGCACCTAAGGTGCAGCCCCCCTCTCTCCTTTCCCTTGTTTTCTCTTCTTCTAATTCTAACCCTATTGAAATTACTAATTCTAATTAAGGGATGATTCATCTAAACCTAGTCTTGTTTTAGTATAAATACATGTTTTTCTCTATGAAAAACTACAATTATTCTCAAACCCCAAAAGCTGAAAAATAAGAGTTTTCTATTGAAAAAAAGAGAGCTTGCTTGAGTGTTTTAGGCTCACCCCTTAGAGACTACGGAGAATACCAAGGAAACGATTTAGGCGTTCCAAGACGGTGGTTCATGTGTTCAAGAAAAGAAGAAAGCGTAGGGCCTCGATATTAAAGAGGTTGGTAGTTTTCTAAACTTTCTTTATACCATGCTATATGCTTGTATGATCTAGATTTAATTTTGTATAGATATAAACCTACAAGTACGCTAGGATTATTTATAAAGAATAAAACATGATCTTGTGTATTCGTTTAACATATTAAAATATTATTTGTAACCAAATAAAATTTTTAGATGCCTGCTAGGCATAATACATTATAAGGCCGTGGGGTATATATGGATTGTAAGGTATCATTCGTTAAATTTTGGTTTTTACCTATGCTAAGCCGATCCTAGATAGCTTCCGCTGTGTGTCTAAAATCATTTTTAGTAACCAACAACAATTTAGTACTGCCAATGATTTAAGGTTATTGGCTACTCACTTTCTTCCTTAAACTTTTTTGCTCTTAACTGCGTCTTTCAACTATTGAAAGGTATCTATTTCGTCCTTCAAGTGAGAGAGTAATCGGAAAAATTCAATGTGGCATCTATTTGGCATATCAGAGTAATCCTAGTTGGCAAACTTTGACAAACGTGAATGATATTATCCCTAAATTATTAATATCTAGCACTTTTAGTGCTTAAACTATACAACAAAATAGTTTGGGGATTTTGAAGATTTAGATATTTTGGGGATTTTGTGAGATGACAAGTGTAAAATTTAAGCCAAGTGGGATAACATGTGTAAAAAGTATGCCAACTGGGATGTCACATATGATTTTTCTGATGTCGAAACCATTTGAGGGATGAACGGGGTACTTTTGAATAGTTGAGGGACGATTTTAAGAGCAAAAAAATTTAAGGACAAAAATGAAATCAACGATATAGTTGAGGGACCAAATGTATATTTTGATGTGAATATCCTTGCATCATCAATGTACCTAACTGGTTTTGAAGGAAAAAATCAATTTAAAAAAGAAACAACATTGGCGATGGCAGTAGGACATGTTTTTCTAGAAAAAATGTAATAATAATAATAATCATCATCATCATCATCATCATCGCAAACCTCCATGGGTGGTACTTCCACATTTCCCTTTCTTAGTTGCACAAAGGATACATACAGAAAATCTGTGTGATTCGTTGTCTCCCTTTAAAAAGATTGCATGATGAGAGATGGATGATAAAACCAATTTTTGTGAACAACCAAATTGATGAATGGAAGTTGTGTTCACTTGCAATTTATTTTTTTTTGCTGATTGTACAAATTGTGGAGATGTATACATATAATTGTGTACAAAACATAGTTGGGATGGTTCCATTTATTCACAACACGATTAAGGGAGTTGTGTCTCTTTAAATTGATGCTTCATCATCAACTAAGTCAAGTTGCTAGACTATTTTTTAAAATGGAAGAGCACAAATTACGTGACGTTTATTGCATACTACGCACATAGTCTATTATTAAATAAAGGGTACACGAATGTTGATTGCCAATATATGTAATTTTAATAAATGCACATTGGCATACATGAGATATGTAAAACCCCAGACTTTCGTAAGGGGGTAATTGGAATTTCTTTAAAACAAGAGGGGTTGAATTGGAAAAGAGAATACTTTAGGGTTATAATTGAAATTCTTAAATAAATAAATAAACACCTAAACCTAGTATGCGGTATTTATATCTCACTTTCTTGTCTTGAACCAAAACCTAATACTTTGTTGCCGCACCATTAAGAAAAGAAAAGAAAAACTTACCGACCTCCATATCCGATCCTTCCTTGTCTCCGTCAACCTGCCTTTCGTTATGAGCTATCCGGCGATATCGAAATGGAATCGAAGGGGCATAGCAGCAGCACATCTATACATATACGTTATGTGCCGGAGCTAGATATATCCTATCCTGAACTCAAAGCGCAAACCTACAGTCGCGTATATGACCTACAAGGCCTAGTCTTTGCCGTGGCAATGGAAGGTCGAATTTTCTCTGATGGCATGGATGCACATGTTCGGACACGGGACCTAGGGACTGCATGGAGTGAAAGTGCAGGCATGGAAGGGCGAAAGTTGCGAGCCACCATCACAGTGATGATAGAGATCTGATGTCGTGGACAAGCAATTAAGGAGCTGTCCACAATGGGTTAGTCAAACACCACAAAGACTTATGGACAAGTGGCCATCGGGATCCCAACGTTGATCATGAGGTATATTTCGGATCAATAGCAGTTTTGTCCCATTTGGTTTATAGCCCACTAGAGTTACTAGGTCCACTTTAAGGAAAAAGAAACAAAAGGCCATATATGCATTTGAACCGTGAGGTCAAATTAAAGGGAAAAAAAAAATATTGAACGGTCCAAATGATCATTTAACAAGCATGGCCGAGAAAGGTTGGCCAATAGAATTTTGACTTATTTTAGGTGACTTTAAGCCTATTTGATAAGTTGGTCATTTTGTCAACTTACTAATTTGACCTCCGTGTAGACCGAATAAACCGAATAAATAGTTAAATAATTAAGGGAATAATTTTAAAGAGTCTAATAATCTATTTTAGACTATTTAATAATCCACTATATGCCGGTATATTTTTAGGGGATCAAGGAGACGTGGTAGACACTGTAGACGCGTACTTGATTGTGCACTGCTATCGAGGTAGGGGTTCTGATTCACCTTGTCTTCTAAATACCTGACTTTTCGATTCAGTATAAATTCTGGGATATTATTCCCCTTGTTATATGCTTGTTCATTGAATTCCTTAATGTCATAAACATTAGGAATTATGTGTATTCTGCTATATCTGATTTGGATTTGTGTAGAGCTCGTTCCTTGTATTGTTAGTTTGATCGCTGTCACGGCATGTAGGGGTTCTTCATTTATTGGCCTTTATTACCCGATACTTCGTGTTCTATAATTTTCGGTGTTTTCTTGCATGTTAAATACCTGCCTCTTGAATCGTTCTTTGTTGTCTTCATTGGTTCGCATTTCTCCGTGCTTGACTATAATCTTTCAGCATGTAGATAGGCATGTGTAATTTTGGCTACGGGAAACTGTTTGATTTGATTAGGACTCTTCGTAGAGCTTTGTGTCCTATTTTCTAAGAAAGTAAAATATTTTCTTAACTATTTTGGAAATGTGTTTTGGGTGCATGGAAAACCTTATTGTAATACATGCATCATGATATATATTGACAGTGTGTTTCGATTGTGGATTTGTGGAGATGGGTGGATGTGATAGCCTTGTTGTTGTTGTCTGGCTGTGGTTTGTGCTGTGGTTGTGACTCGCGACACACCACTTTGAGACGTGATCACTGTCTGGGATTTATTCCCCTTTATATGTTCCCCCATGATTATTCGGGGATTTGATTGTCGCGGCCTCCGAGGGGAAATCCGGACTGTCGTGCGACGTGATTATATGGGGATTTGATTGCCGCGGCCTCCGAGGGGAAATCCGGACTGCCGTGTGCCAACGATTAGATGTGGATGGTTTGTGACGCTACGTGCATTGGCTGGAGATATGTGGTAGCGTATATGTATTTGCATGCTTATATATATGCATATTGGATGGTGTTTGTGGCATGATCATATTCATATTATTTTCTACCTATCCTTGCATCATCCTTGAGTTGATTGTTGTATATGTAGACTAGTTCTACTCTCTTTTCTTTTTCACCTCGTTGTGACTTGACCCCTCTCGGTATCCGTATTTTGGATATCTGAGTCCTTATCGGGTATTTTACCCCTACTGGGCTATTTAGCTCAACCTCTATTTTTTTCCCTCCCTTTTCAGGCAAGTACGAAGATGGCGGCCAGTTTTCGAGGCGTGAGCGGTTTTCCCTAGATACAGTTGAGGTTATGGGTAGTGTAGGGTTGATATTATAAAGACTTCCGCTTTGTTAAATTTTAAAGACTTATTAATTATGTCTTAATGGATTTCTAAATGCATTTTATTCATTTTTTTGGGATTATATTAAATGATTTTGGAGGATTTGCATAGATAGTTTATGCTTGGGACAAATTGGTAATTCCACAGACTCCCCCTTCCGGGATGGGTCGTTACAGTTGGTATCGGAGCTTAGGTTCTAGTATCCTAGGCAGTATCCATGGGTATCGCTACGCGTTTCAGGACTGGCCGGTACGCCATCTTTTGGTTTGTGATGGTTGTGTTGGGTGTTTTACTCTCTATTTTAGAGCTTGATATATTATACTCATGTGATAAATATTTTTATCAAGGATTTTCCAGAACATTGGAAAAATAGTAATGGAGAGACTTGTTTATGAATGAGTTCATTTTATGATAAGGAAACAATCTTAAATTGATATTGGATTTACTAGATGATTGGTGAATTGATGGTACATTTGTTTTCCTTACCATGTGTGGTAAAATAAATGCAAGTTATTGTATGGGTTTGGGCATTATTCGTATTGAATGGATGACTTTGGATGTGTGGGCATTGTGATGTTGTTTCCGGGTATTTGAATGATCATAATCTTTATGACTGAACTATTCTAGATGGTGAAACATATTTATGGATATGATATGGACTGAATTTGGATAGAGTATTGTTGATGTGAATGTGGTATTGGTTACTTGTACATGAGTATATGTATCAAATTGACTTAACTGTTTATTTGGATGACTCGGTTGTGGTTAGATTTGATTATTAAATTTTGTGGTGGTTGAAATTGGTTGTTGGATTTAGTTGTCAGGTATTTAGTGATTGCTGGTGTTGGATTGTGATATGTGAAATTGGTTTTGCTGTGTGGTGTAGTCCTAAAGGATAGGTTGAAATCAAATATTAGTTGGTAAGCTTAAAAGAAGCGAAAGTTTTGGTGCGTATTCTTATTGAATTTCGGGATTCGTTTAAGCTTTTCTAGGTGTGGTTAAAATTATCTTGGGTGCATTGAAGTTTCATTGTTTCATGGAGTATTAGTAACCATAACGGGACTGAGTCATTTGGGGATTTGAATTGAGGTTTACTTTGGTGCTTTAGTATCTGTATGAATATTGACTTTAGTAGCATTACCAAGTTTGATTAATAGAATACAATCAATGCATTGATATTGACAATTTTTGAGACGTTAGATTAAACTGATGCATGTGTTGTTGGAGGTTATATATATTGGTGTTGGCGACTTGATATGGGTAGTTGTACATCTTGGTGTGATATTTTGGATTTTGACTTTTGGTGAATTGTTTGGTTGATCTTGGTTTAAGATAGTGATAGTGATTTGTGATGGATTGGGATCTCTTTACAGAATATTGTGGTCTGAATAATTATTCATGCCGTTACATGGTGACTTTAGAATTGTAATTGTGGTATGAAGAAAATTATTGTGGTGTTGTATAGGTGCAGACTCTGGAATCACACATTGTTAGTAATAATAGTGTGTTTATGAGTATATTGTATGTATTGGCACTTATTAGCATGATTGGTAAGTGATCTGTAGATCATTGGTTCTTTGGATATGTGAAGGATTGGTAATAGGCATTGAAATATATTCTGTTTAAAATTTTGAGGAATAACGATCTGTTGGAGTTGGGACTTGCTGTCTATTTATTTTATTTTATTTTATTTTATTTTTATGGTGGAGATTTATAGCTATTAATGCTAAGTTATTGGGAGGATTTTATTTTATTTTATTTTTTTGCCTTGCGCCTTTGTTGTGCATGGCTTGCATGGGAAAGTTTATTTCACTTGAGGAAATTTTTATTTTAAATTTCTTTTGTGTATTTATGTGCGATGACCTTTAATGAGGCAGAGCTTGATGAGGGCGTGACGCTATAGTCAATTGCCGGGTTCATTGTTGTGTTGGTATTTATTATTTGGTTTATATGGTAGTTGTTGGTATTGGGGAACTTATCTACTTGGAGCTTGGGTATGCCTTCGTGGTTTTATCACATTTTTCTTTGGAGCGGTTTGCGCTGATTAGCTAGACATCATGTCTACTTAATTGGTTCATTTTGTTTTAGTAGCGAGTGTCGATTGTTTCGGGGGTTGTTACAGTTGGTTGGGATTGAGAGTTAGCCCATTGAAAATTCTTAATTGTCAAGTTCCCGTAGGGATGACCGTGTGTTCGTCATATGGTTGTCATGGTATGATGTGTTCGTAGACTTTGAATTCTAAGTCGAACTAGTAACTGTGAAATTTATGGATTTGTTTCGTTTCGTTTCGTGTCAGTAGAGGTTTTCGCGTTTTACATCATACTCGCAATGAACCAATTGTTGAGATTCAGACAATATTGGAATACTTAAAAAAGAAAAATAGTCGTGTTGGTAACATCTCAGAGATGAATTGTTCGAGTTAAAAGATCGAAAGACGAAACGTTCTTGGGATTGGTAGAAAATATGGCAGAATTACTCGATGTAACTCAACAATTCGAGTACGGAATAAATTTCGAGGACGAAATTTTATTTAAGTGGGGTAGAATGTAAAACCCCAGACTTTTGTAAGGGGGTAATTGGAATTTCTTTAAAACAAGAGGGGTTGAATTGGAAAAGAGAAAACTTTAGGGTTATAATTGAAATTCTTAAATATATAAATAAACACCTAAACCTAGTATGCGGTATTTATATCTCACTTTCTTGTCTTGAACCAAAACCTAATACTTTGTTGCCGCACCATTAAGAAAAGAAAAGAAAAACTTACCGACCTCCATATCCGATCCTTCCTTGTCTCCGTCAACCTGCCTTTCGTTATGAGCTATCCGGCGATATCGAAATGGAATCGAAGGGGCATAGTAGCAGCACATCTATACATATACGTTATGTGCCGGAGCTAGATATATCCTATCCTGAACTCAAAGCGCAAACCTACAGTCGCGTATATGACCTACAAGGCCTAGTCTTTGCCATGGCAATGGAAGGTCGAATTTTCTCTGATGGCATGGATGCACATGTTCGGACACGGGACCTAGGGACTGCATGGAGTGAAAGTGCAGGCATGGAAGGGCGAAAGTTGCGAGCCACCATCACAGTGATGATAGAGATCTGATGTCGTGGACAAGCAATTAAGGAGCTGTCCACAATGGGTTAGTCAAACACCACAAAGACTTATGGACAAGTGGCCATCGGGATCCCAACGTTGATCATGAGGTATATTTCGGATCAATAGCAGTTTTGTCCCATTTGGTTTATAGCCCACTAGAGTTACTAGGTCCACTTTAAGGAAAAAGAAACAAAAGGCCATATATGCATTTGAACCGTGAGGTCAAATTAAAGGGAAAAAAAAAATATTGAACGGTCCAAATGATCATTTAACAAGCATGGCCGAGAAAGGTTGGCCAATAGAATTTTGACTTATTTTAGGTGACTTTAAGCCTATTTGATTAGTTGGTCATTTTGCCAACTTACTAATTTGACCTCCGTGTAGACCGAATAAATAGTTAAATAATTAAGGGAATAATTTTAAAGAGTCTAATAATCTATTTTAGACTATTTAATAATCCACTATATGCCGGTATATTTTTAGGGGATCAAGGAGACGTGGTAGACACTGTAGACGCGTACTTGATTGTGCACTGCTATCGAGGTAGGGGTTCTGATTCACCTTGTCTTCTAAATACCTGACTTTTCGATTCAGTATAAATTCTGGGATATTATTCCCCTTGTTATATGCTTGTTCATTGAATTCCTTAATGTCATATACATTAGGAATTATGTGTATTCTGCTATATCTGATTTGGATTTGTGTAGAGCTCGTTCCTTGTATTGTTAGTTTGATCGCTGTCACGGCATGTAGGGGTTCTTCATTTATTGGCCTTTATTACCTGATACTTCGTGTTCTATAATTTTCTGTGTTTTCTTGCATGTTAAATACCTGCCTCTTGAATCGTTCTTTGTTGTCTTCATTGGTTCGCATTTCTCCGTGCTTGACTATAATCTTTCAGCATGTAGATAGGCATGTGTAATTTTGGCTATGGGAAACTGTTTGATTTGATTAGGACTCTTCGTAGAGCTTTGTGTCCTATTTTCTAAGAAAGTAAAATATTTTCTTAACTATTTTGGAAATGTGTTTTGGGTGCATGGAAAACCTTATTGTAATACATGCATCATGATATATGTTGACTGTGTGTTTGGATTGTGGATTTGTGGAGATGGGTGGATGTGATAGCCTTGTTGTTGTTGTCTGGCTCTGGTTTGTGCGGTGGTTGTGACTCGCGACACACCACTTTGAGACGTGATCACTGTCTGGGATTTATTCCCCTTTATCTTTCCCCACATGATTATTCGGGGATTTGATTGTCACGGCCTCCGAGGGGAAATCCGGACTGCCGTGTGACGTGATTATATGGGGATTTGATTGCCGCCGCCTCCGAGGGGAAATCCGGACTGCCGTGTGCCAACGATTAGATGTGGATGGTTTGTGACGCTACGTGCATTGGCTGGAGATATGTGGTAGCGTATATGTATTTGCATGCTTATATATATGCATATTGGATGGTGTTTGTGGCATGATCATATTCATATTATTTTCTACCTATCCTTGCATCATCCTTGAGTTGATTGTTGTATATGTAGACTAGTTCTACTCTCTTTTCTTTTTCACATCGTTGTGACTTGACCCCTCTCGGTATCCACATTTTGGATATCTGAGTCCTTATCGGGTATTTTACCCCTACTGGGCTATTTAGCTCAACCTCTATTTTTTTTCCTCCCTTTTCAAGCAAGTACGAAGATGGCGGCCAGTTTTCGAGGCGTGAGCGGTTTTCCCTGGATACAGTTGAGGTTATGGGTAGTGTAGGGTTGATATTATAAAGACTTCCGCTTTGTTAAATTTTAAAGACTTATTAATTATGTCTTAATGGATTTCTAAATACATTTTATTCATTTTTTTGGGATTATATTAAATGATTTTGGAGGATTTGCATAGATAGTTTATGCTTTGGACAAATTGATAATTCCGCAGACCCCCCTTCCGGGACGGGTCGTTACAAGATAAACACGTCTTTTAAGATAATTTGAATGTTCAATAGTTGGTTTAAATGTTGTGTTTTAAGAGTTGCATTTGTGCCAATTTAATACTATTGAATGTGTATATTAATCATCTCGTAACAATTACCACTGGACATTGCCCACGTTACAATTCATTGAACATTTGAATTTTAGTTTTAATGTTAATTTTTGTTGTTAAATGTATACCATAAAATAAGAAAGGGACTTTTGGAGGCCGGTACACTAGATTATACTTAATTGTAAAAAAGTGCAATCACTAAAACATCCTTTTAAAAAAGTACACTGGGGATCATCTTTTACCAAAATAACCTCAATTTTGATTTTCTCTCTCCACGAATTGTGATACAATAGTGATACTTTTAAATAGAAGATCCAATTTAGTGTTCAATTTATATTTTTGGCTCATAAAATGGTGATATAAATGTTAGAATGTAAATTTGATAGCATTACATGTCTTTCTGGTTTAATTATGTCATTTTAGTGGATTTTTGATGTTCGTGATACTATAGTGATACATCTCTGCAGCTGTAAATGTTTTTCCAAAACGAGCAAGAGATGTACAAACCAAGAAAAAAAAACCAAGAAAGGAAAAGTAATTAGGAAGAAGAAGTATGCATATTGGTTCAATTGTATCATTTTAATGAATTTTTTGTGTTCGTGATACTATGGTGATACATCTCTGCACTTGTAAATGTTTTTTCAAAACGAACAAGAGAGGTAACCAAGAAAAGAAAATCAAGAAAGGAAAAGTAGTTAGGAAGATGAAGTATGCATACTAGTTTCACCATTTTAGTGGTTTTTTGGTGTTGGTGATACTATAGTGATACTATAGCGATACATCTCTGCAAAAAACGAACCAGAGTCTAGATCTGCAAAAAAACAAAGCACAACCCAGATTGAACAACGAAGCATAGTCCAGATCTGTCAAAAACGAAGCAGAGCAACTCGACGCAGTCCAGATTGAGCAACGACGAAGAAGGAGATGAAGAGAGGAGAAACTCGGCCAAAAACGGAGAAGAAGACAACGAAGAACCAGATCGAGAACCAGAAGAAGAAGAAGAAGAAGAAGAAGAAGAAGAAGGAGAGAAAGAAGGAGATAACTTTTAGTAGAGAAGAATGAGAGAAAGAGAGGACACACTAGAGTTGGATAGTTGGAGGGAGAAGAAGAAGAAGAAGAAGAAGAAAGAGGAGGGTATTATAGGTATAAACTAAAAAATATCTTAAGTCAGATGACCAAATTACCCTTAAATTGCACTTTTTTACAATTTTAAAAATGTCCATGACCTTTTTACAATTAAGTTGTCTAAAGTGCTCTTACTGCTAATAGTCCGAATAAGAAAAAATGTTAAACGACTAAGCCTTAATACTTTCTCAATATGTATATAGTCCAAATATGTTCATCTTAGTAACGACTATCATGTACCTACAAGAGTTCCAAAATAATGAAACCACCTTCTACCCTCCATGATTGTTCAAGAATTTGCGTTGTTAAACATATATCATAAAATAGGAACAAATTGTTAGACAACTAAGCCTTAATGTGATAAATTTGAAGAATGGGTAGAAGAGAAAAGTTAGCCCAACAAACACTTAAAGTATTGTCCCACATTGGGCCTAAGGCCCAAGTAGGTTTGTCGCTAAAAGGGCTCTCAAGTGCTTGAGGTTGGTTTCCAACGTATAAACTGATTGGACCTCTATTTTGAGGTTTCAACGTCCTTTAATTAGGATGTTCTAGCACTTACCTAATGTATTTGATTGCATCTTAGCTTCGTTTTACACTTACAAATGTTTCCCTTTGGTTTTGTAGGAATCGGACCTTGTTTGGGCAAGTTGGAGCACTTTTTGTGCACTTTTTGCTGTGAGGTGTCGGGACACATCCCAAGGTGTCCGGACACCCACATTAGGTGTATGGACACTTCCTTTGAAAAATGAGACAGAGCTTATAATGAAAACTTGATGAAGTCCGGGTGTCCGGACACCTTCCGAAGCCGTCCGGACACCTACCGTGGATCTGTAATTTTCTACACCAAAATTTCAAGGGCATTTGGGGTAAATCATGTATGTAACCAATGGGGAATGATTTTATAAGGGTAGTTAGGTATTTTCTATTGTAAAAAGAGGGGAAAACCCTAAGATTGGGGTTTCTTTCTCATTCATAGACTACACAACATATAGCCTCCATAGTTTTTCTCTCTCTTTCTCTCTCAAGGGTTTTACTTAGTACTTGTGATCTTGATTGTAAACATTGGTTTTCATCTTTAAAATTGATGTTTATTCTCATTATAATGAGTGGCTAAGTTCCCTTTCTAGTTTCTAGTCCCGAACGGTGGGTACGAGGTTTCGATTACTCAAGGTATGCTCAAAGAATCGTAGCTTCGATTTCTCTCTTTTAATTTCGTGATAGTTGTGTGATTGGATATATGAGAATGACATATTTGATTGTATTCTTGGATTGTCTAATCTAGGGATTGCATCTAATGTGTTCGATTGAGGATTGTTAAACCCATTGCATGATTTCCTTAATTAATCGAGTTTTCAATTGCATTAGGTATTAATTATGTGTATTGATGATGGGGTTTTGGGTTAATTTAGGAATGTGCAGGGGAGACTTTAGAAGTTCCAGTCTTCCAGCATAAGATAAGAGCTTCCCCAGCCAGCTTTGAATAGACATCTCCAATTTCTACAGAAAAAGGGAGAACTGACTTGCCAGAAGCCTGTGGGGACTAAGAGGAACCCCCAAATACTTAATAGGAAAAGAACCCTTAGAGAAACCAGTATCTTGAAGGGTTCTTTGTTTAGTATTGTCACCAACACCTCCAAAATAAATGGAGGACTTATCAGCATTAATTTCCAGCCCAAAAATCCTACCAAAGGTCAGAAGTTGCTGATAGAGAATATGCACAGACGATCTATCACCCCTGGCAACCAGCAAGATGTCATCAGCAAATGCCAGTTGAGAAATTTTTTGATGAAGGCACTTTGGATGATATTTGAACTCAGGATTAGTAGAGGCTATATTCAACAATCTGCTAAAGTACTCCATGCAAGTAATAAACAGGTAAGGAGACAAAGGATCTCCCTGCCTTATACCACTTTTACCATGAAAAAACCCAAATAAATCTCCATTAACTGCAACAGAAAATGAAGTGGTCTCCACGCACCTCATGATAAGGTGAACAAACAGCCTTGGAAACCCAAGCATCAGAAGTAATTGCCTAATAAAAGGCCACTGGATAGAATCAAAAGCCTTCTTGAAATCTATCTTTAATAGGCATCTAGGAGAAGCTCTTTTCCTGCCGTAGTTCCTAAGAAGCTCTTGAACCAGAGTAATGTTGTCAACCATATTTCTCCTTCCCAAAAAGGCATTCTGAGTAGGACCAATAATGCCTTGCAGAGCCTTAGATAATCTAGCAGCTAAGATTTCAGAAATAACCTTGTAAATAACATTACAGCAAGAGATACATCTAAAATCAGCCATAGTATTCACATTAGCAGATTTAGGAATCAAAGTAATAACTGCATGATTGAATTGCTTTAAAAGGTCCCTAGAGATTACGAAGTCCTTGACAGCAGCACAGAAGTCTTCACCAACAATACCCCAAGACTTCTTGAAGAAAAAAAAGAATAACCATCAGGCCCAGGGGCTTTATCATTCCCAATGGAAAATAAGGCATCCTTTATATCTTCAGAAGTAACTGGAGCCAAAAGCAAGTTCTGAGAACCCTAGTCAAGGCAAGGACCACTATGAACCATATTAACATCCAGAGGAGAAGTATGCTTAGAAGTACCTTACATCAACCGAAAGTACTTAACAAACTCCTCACCAACTTCTTCAATAGAAGTAGTAAGATCCCCCATAACAAGCCAAGGAATATTAGAAGACCATCTCCTCAAATCCTCCCAAAGAGCCCTCCAAGCAATAATAGTATTGTAACCATATACAAAAGCAATGGCAAACGTTACCTGGGTAATCAGACAAGCAACATTAACATGCACTGCTTGATCAGAGAAATCAATTAAGTCCACCTTTACGGTGGAGGGATTCCAAAAAACCACAATCCTAGCTATAGTGATAGTATCAATTTTGGCCAAAAACTTCCACTTCTTCAAATTAAACTTATCAAAAAGAGTAAGCTTAGAAAAACTTAACTTAGTTTCCAAAAGCCCACAAACATCCATTTTGTTCTTCTTCATGAGGCTAGCAACCTTATGCTGCTTTAGAGGACTGTTAAGCCATCTAACATTTAGGAGATGGGGGGATGGTGATCCCCTACCACTTCCAGATACTCTCTTGACATGATTCCTGGTACCACTTCTTGTTCTAACACACTCAGAACCTGCCTCTCTACCTTTGTCACCTCTGTCTTTAATTACAATAGATTCCTCCTAAATTCTCAGGACTCCACCACCTATATTAGTATAATTACCTTGAGCCACCATGTTCCTTTTGGAATTTTTTAAATTCTTCTTTCCCCTGATTAGTTCCCATCCTTCATCCCCCACTTCTAATTGCATTGGATCAAAATTTTGAGATTCAAGCACTGCCTTTCCTTTTTGTTTTACAACTGAATCAGTTACAAGCCTCCATCTATCCAACACACTGCCCTTCTTATCACCTTCCACATTTCTCCCCAGCTGGCCTCCCATCTTACTGCTAGCTGTCCTATTAGGAGACCTAGAACACACACCAATTGTATGTCCAAGGACCTTACATTTTTTGCAAAATTTGGGCAAAGTTTCATATTCAATTGTTTGCTCTAAAGGAGAACCATTAGGCAAAAGGATATCAATAGTATTAGGCAAATCATCCAACAAATCAATTTCAACCAACACCCCAGCATAAGATAATCTTGAAAGGGAGGAAGTCAATTTATCACACTGCAAAGGTTTTCCCAAAACACTAGCTATCTTGGATAAACATTTCATAGACTAGCACTTCAATGGCAAATTAGGAAATTTAACCCAAATAGGAACCTTAGTCATCTCTTCAGAAGCAAAATCAAAATATTCAGGCATAGACCTAAGCATTAACGGTCTACCAAACACCATATAAGACCACCACTGAGCACAGCAAGCTTATCCTCCTCCTTGGTGAATCTATATATCAACCAACCAGAGTCATGAGTAGTCAGCTCTGCTTCACATTTCTAGATTGATTCAATAATTCCATTCAAAGCCCTATAACTAGGGAATTTACCAGCAACATATCCAATGATACAATTATTCCATACATCACAGTTATCATCTAAGTCATCACCAAGCAAAATATAGTTTTTCTTAGCACTAATTTTAGAGAAATGTTCCAGCTTGGGGCAACTGTCTAAATTTCTATTATTGCTAAATAAATCACACCATTTAGCCCTAGCAGGAATAGTAGAAGTACTTGAGAGATGTAAAGACCCCGAAGTAGATTTACCCAATTTTGAATCCTTGCCTTTTAGAGGAACAATCTCAGGACTCACTCCATGACCTCCCTCAACTGGACTCACTCTATGACCCCCCTCAGCTGAGAATAATCCATTACTGGTTTCACCAAACTTCAAGGAGCTAGAACGAGGCACTTCGTAGTTGAAGAATTTAGATTTCCCATCTGAGCCATCCTCTGAGAGAGTGTAATCCAGCTGCTCCTCTTCAAATTCCTCCTCCTCAGAGCAATCTTCCACTAACACCCATTCATTGGCAGAGCTCAGACTCACATCAGCAGCATTCATGTCATCAGCATTAATTAGGTACTTATCCGGGCTTGAACCACCAACTAGGGTTTTGAAAGTCGCAACTGGCTTAGAAATCGCGACCTCTGTCCGAACACTCTCCATGACAAACGTAGGAGCTTATAAGAAAACTTCTCGCTGCACTGGTAGAGCTATCACTGTATTTTTATAAAGCTCGAATTGGGCCTCCTCTTGAAGTTGCTTAACCGACTTCTTACCCCGAGAACCAAGAGTCACTGCCTTTTTCTTGTTCTACGCCATCAAGAAATCAACAAACAAGAAATCGAAAACAAACAGGTCAAATCGAGATCGGGAGGGAAAGAGATTTTTGGGAAACCGAGAGCATCTCTCTCTAACTTTCTCTCTCCTCTACTACTGAGAGCTCTTTCTTACTGAGGAGCTCTTTCTTTTGTGATCAAATGTAAGAATATATTAAAGATCAAAAGTAACACAACTGGAAAACCTAGAGAGTTTATATACAATCAAGTACACCTTGACATGCCAGGGGAACAAAGCTGGGATGAACCCAGAGAAGCTAACAGAGCAAGAAACTAACCAGCAAAACAGAAAAAGGTTACCCAAGACACCAAGAAAACCTAGTTTCTAGAGTAACCTCCTCCTACCCAACCCAACAATAAGCTGGCAACAAGCAACCTAGAACTCCATGAGCAAACAGAGGACACCAAGCAAAGGTAAAGAAGGAAAGAGCAACCAGAACAGCTCCAACACCTCCAGCAGAAACCAGAACCAACCCAAACCAAAGCTAAATCAAGCTCAAGAGCCAAAGCACAGAGACTAGCAGGAAAACAAGTAGAGGAGAGTCATGAAAAGAAACTGGAACCGAGGCTAACCACAAGAAGCAGCAGCTCAACACTGAAGCTGCCAACAGAGAGCAACCAGCAGCAAACAACCAGATAAATCTCCATTACCCCCACCAGAGTACCAAAACCAAACCAACCAGAGCCAGAACCAAGCACCATAATAGAACCCCTCACCATAGCAACAAACCTTCCCAACCATAGCCAGAGGAGAAAACAGCAGCTCCCACTCTTCCACCAGAGCCCCACTAAAATAACCAAAACCAGAGGTGACTACCAGAGCTGAGGACTGCACCACCAATTGATACCAGCAGAAAGGAAAGCCACACTAGCAGCCACCAGAAGCAACCTGCATAGATAGGACAGCACACCAAAGAGGAAACAACCAACCTCCTGCATGAAACCTTTACCAGACATGACTCCCAAAACATTTAAAACCACCCTAATGAACTTCTAGAGGAAGGGAGGAATCTTTGACATGGAAAAACAGAATAGTAAAGAACATCACTTGAAACCTATGAAATAACTGCTCAACAGGGTAACAAGTTTTCTAAAAAATTCTTCTATTTCTCTCCTGCCAAATCAGATACACTACCAGGCCTAGGGAAACTCTCCTCATTCTAGCAACAGAGACCTTACTACCCCTTCCCAGCCCTCTGATAACAATAGTCAGAGTAGCCATTCTTCTATTAATTCCCAACCAACAGGTAATCTTTCTCCAAAAATCAAAAGTCCAACTACAATTGAAAAAAAGATGCATATGAGACTCTTCCTCTTGCCTGTAGAAAATAAAGAAGGTATCAGTAGGCACAAATCTTAACTTATCTCTTGTTCTCAGTCTCCCCAAAACAGCAAGCCAAAGAATAAAACTATATCTAGGCAAGGACCAAACTTCCCACACCACATTAACCCAACTAACATTGGGGTTTTTAACTCTGAAATGCTCATAAGCACACCTGGACACCAAATGAGGACCATTGTGCCAGCTTTGAATAAGACTTATGCTCTGATTCTGCCCTCCATAATCCTGGACAAGCTGGTTTTTGAGATTAATGATAGCTTTCCATAGAGGAGAAGAGTTCTTAATCAAACCAGCATGCCATATAGGAGTTTGATTCAAATAGTAGTGATGCACCCACTGAATCCATAAAGAGTCGGCTTTAATATGAATGTTCCATAAATGATTGGCAATGAAACTGAGATTCCTAGCCTTGAGATCCAGCCCTAAACCCCTTTCTTTCTTTGGCAGACAGACATTAGCCCAAGCTACAGGAGCAGAAGCTCTCCCAAAAGCATTACCACTCCATAAAAATTTCCTACACAAACCAGTAATCTTTTTAATAACCTGCTTAGGCATAGGGAAAATGCCAATCCAAAATTGGACCATTCCCTGCAAAACAGACTTAAGAAGCTCCAGCCTACATGCATAGGACAAATGCTTCCCCAACCAGCTCTGTATGGCCATTTACACCTTTTCCAACAGAGGAGAGAACTGACTTACAAGCAGCCTATGAGGACTAAGAGGAACCCCCAAATACTTAAAAGGAAAAGATCCCTCAGAAAACCCAGTAGCTTCAAGAATTCTGAGCTTGGTTTCACCAGGACTTTCCAGCATTTATCTCCAGACCAGAAACACTATTGAAATGCAACAGTTGCTGATGAAGAATATGCACAGAAGACTTATCACCCCTAGCAACCAACAGTATGTCATCTGCAAAGGCCAGATGAGTAAGCTTCTGATGGAGACACTTAGGATGAAACTTAAACTCAAGGTTTGCAGATGCAATATTCAGCAATCTAGTAAAATACTCCATGCTTGCAATGAATAAATAAGGGGAAAGAGGATCTCCTTGTCTTATGCCACCCTTGCCAGGAAAGAACCCAGAAAGATCTCCATTAACTGCCACAGAAAAAGAAGTGGTCTCCACACACTGCATAATGAGATGAACAAACTGACTAGGGAACCCAAACATCAAGAGCAGCTGTCTAATAAAATGCCACCAAACCGAATCAAAAGCCTTCCTGAAATCAATCTTAATAAGGCATTAGGAGAAGATCTTTTCCTGCCATAGTTCCTAAGCAACTCCTGAACTAGGTAAATATTGTCTGCCATTCTCCTCCCTCCCAAGAAGGCATTTTGAGCAGGACTAATGATGCACTGTAAAGCCTTAGCTATTCTACCAGCAAGGATTTTAGATATAACTTTATAAGTAACATTACAACAAGAAATAGGTCTAAAATCCTTCACAGAATTCATATTTGCAGACTTTGGAATCAAAGCAATCACGGCATGGTTCACTTGTTTCAGAAGAGCACCAGAAATAAAGAAATCCTTCACAGCTGCACAAAAATCAACCCCAACAACACCCCAAGCCTTCTCGAAAAAGACAGAGGAGAAGCCATCAGGACCAGGAGCCTTATCATTCCCAATAGAGAACAGGGTATCCTTAATATCCTCAGCAGTAATAGGAGCAAGGAGCAGGCTCTGAACATCCTCATCAAGACAGGGACCACTCTACACTACAGATAAATCCAAGGGCAGGGTTGGCTTAGAGGAACCCAGATGCTGCTGATAGTAATTAACAAACTCACCTCCAACTTCATCAGTGGAGTTAGTAAGCCTACCATTATCACAAAGAATAGCTGCAACAAAGTTCTTTCTATGATTTTGACTAACCATGGCATGAAAAATCTGTAACAAAGTGCTGACGAGCTCTTTCTTGATTCTATGGGTGGTGGTGCATAGTCGTTCTTAGTTGGTGGAGCGATTTGTCTGGTTAATTCTGTTAACGAATGAGACCTCAGCCTGCTAACTAGCTACGCGAAGACATCCCTCCGCGGCCAGCTTCTTAGAGGGACTACGGCCGCTTAGGCTGAGGAAGTTTAAGGCAATAACAGGTTTGTGATGCCCTTAGATGTTCTGGGCCGCACGCATACTACATTGATGTATTCAACGAGTCTATAGCCTTACCGACAGACCTGGATAATCTTTGAAATTTCATCGTGATGGGGATAGATCATTGCAATTGTTGGTCTTCAACGAGGAATTCCTAGTAAGCGCGAGTCATCAGCTCGCATTTACTACGTCCTTGCCCTTTGTACACACCGCCCATCGCTCCTACCAATTGAATGGTCCGGTGAAGTGTTTGGATCACGACGACGTGGGTGGTTCACCGCTGGTGACGTCGCGAGAAGTCCACTGAACCTTATCATTTAGAGGAAGGAGAAGTCGTAACAAGGCTTTCGTAGGTGAACCTAGGAAGGATCATTGTTGAAAGCTACAAGGCAGAACGACCTGTGAACAAGTGAAAACTAACGCGGGCGATGTGTCTTTTTGGCTGATCGCTTGAAGTCCAAGGGGAGGGATGTGGGAAACTACAGCTCCTCTTCTACGGGCACAACGAACCCCGACACAAATTGCACCAAGGAACTAAAAAAAGATGTACACTCCCTTTGCTTGGAAATAGTGTCATAGGGGGTTCCATCATCGTCCATATTATATATGAAACGACTCTCAACAACGGATATCTCAGCTCTCGTATCAATGAAGAACGTAGCGAAATGTCATACTTGGTGTGAATTGCAGAATCCCATGAACCATTGAGTTTTTGAACACAAGTTGCGCCCGAAACGAACAAGTACCGCGAGGGAAAGATCAAAAGGACTTTGAAAAGCGAGTCAAAGTGCTTGAAATTGTCGGGAGGGAAGCGGATGGGGGCCGGCGATGCTCCCCGGTTTGATGTGGAAGGGAGAAAGTCGGTCCATCGATCGGCTAGGGACGTGGACCGACGAGGATGGTAGCGCGCACCGTCACGGCGTGCCTCGACACTTGCGTGCTCCTATTGTTGACATGCGGGCTCCCCATTCGACCCATCTTGAAACACGGACCAAGTTGTCTAACATGTGTGCGAGTCAAAGGGCGAGAAAACCCGTAAGGCGTAAGGAAGCTAATTGGTGGGATCTCCTTCGGGGGCTGCACCGCCGACCGACCTTGATCTTCTGAGAATGGTTCGAGTGAGAGCATACCTGTCGGGATACTGATGTGCAAATCGTTCGTCTGACTTGGGTATAAGGGCGAAAGACTAATCGAACCATCTAGTAGCTGGTTACCTCCGAAGTTTCCCTCAGGATAGCTGGAGCCCGACTCAAGTTCTATCGGGTAAAGCCAATGATTAGAGGCATTGGAGGCGCTATGCCCTCGACCTATTCTCAAACTTTAAATAGGTAGGAAGGCGTGGCTGCTTCGTTTAGCCGTGCCATGGAATCTAGAGCTCTAAATGGGCCATTTTTGGTAAGTAGAACTGGCGATGCAGGATGAACCTGAAGCTAGGTTATGCTGCCCAACTACATGCCGACCTAGAACCCACAAAGGGTGTTGGTCGATTAAGACAGTAGGACGGTGGTCATAGAAGTCAAAATCCGCTAAGGAGTGTGTAACAACTCACCTGCCGAACCAATTAGCCCCAAAAATTGATAGCGCTTAAGGGTGTGACCTACACCTAGTCGCCGGGGTAAGTACCAGACCCCGATGAGTAGGAGGGCCCGACAGTTGTTGCAAAACCCAGGGCACGAGCCCGGGTGGAGCTACCGTCGGTGCAAATCTTGGTGGTAGTAGCAAATATTCAAATGAGAACTTTGAAGACCGAAGAGGGGAAAGGTTCCATGTGAATGGCATTTGCACATGGGTTAGTCGATCCTAAGAGACGGGGAAGTCCATCTGATAGCGCCGTGCGTGCGAGCTTCGAAAGGGAATCGGGTTAAAATTCCTGAACCAGGACGTGGCTGCTGACGACAACGTTAGGGAGTCCAGATAAGTCAACGAGGGCTTCGGAAAGAGTTATCTTTTCTGTTTAACGGCCTGCCCACCCTGAAAACGGCTCAGCCGGAGGTAGGGTCCAGCGATAGAAAGAGCACCTCAAGTCGCGTGGTGTCCGATGCTTTCCCGACGTCCCTTGAAAATTTGGAGGACCGAGTGCCTCCCACGCCCTGTCGTACTCATAACCGTATCAGGTCTCCAAGGTGAACAACCTCTGGTCAATGGAACAATGTAGGCAAGGGAAGTCGACAAAATGGATCCGTAACCTCGGGAAAAGGATTGGCTCTGAGGGCTGGGCACGGGGGTCCCAATTCCGAACCCGTTGGTTGTCGATGGACTGTTCGAACTACTCCCATGGCGAGAGGTGGTCGCCGGGGGATGGACTGGGAACGACTCCTTTGGGGGCCTTCCCCGAGCGTCGAACGGTTGACTCAGAACTGATACAGACAAGGGAATCCGACTGTTTAATTAAAACAAAGCATTATGATGGTCCCTGCTAATGTTCACGCAATGTGATTTCTGCCCAGTGCTCTGAATGCCAAATGCCTCGTCATCTAATTAGTGACGCGCATGAATGGATTAACGAGATTCCCACTGTCCCTGTCTACTATCCAACGAAACCACAGCCAAGGGAATGGGATTGGCAGAATTAGCGGGGAAAGAATACCCTATTGAGCTTGATTCTAGTCCAACTTTGTGAAATGACTTGAGAGGTGTAGCATAAGTGGGAGTCAAAAACGAAAAATCTGAAATACCATTACTTTTAACGTTATTTTACTTATTTCATGAATCAGAGGCGGGGCATTGCCCCTCTTTTTAGACCCAAGTCCCGTCCTCGATAGGCAGATCCGAGCAGAAGACATTGTCAGATGGGGAGTTTGGCTGGGGCGGCACATCTGTTAAAAGATAGCGTAGGTGTCATAAGATGAGCTCAACGAGAGCAGAAATCTCGTGTGGAACATGTAGTAACCGGTTTTCGTTCGGCCCAAAAAAATAAAAAAACACAAAAAATGCAAAAGTTTGTTCTTGAGCCACAAGCCCACAAAAATTCAAAAAGCCACTTTTGGACCCACAAGCCTACAAAAACTCATTTCCTTGACCCACAAGCCCACGGATATTCAAAAGTCCGTTTCTTGGATCCTTAAGCCCACCAATACCCAAATATTAGCCCAATAAAACTAAACCCTAGAAAATATCTAAAAAATAAGAGAATTTAAAAAGTTTAAAAATAAAATCTTAAAAGAGAAAAGGTAGCACCTTTTTAGTGTTTTGGAAGAAGAATTGAAAAGACAAAAAAGTTAGTTTCTTAGAGTTTCTAAAGAGAGAAGAAATAGGTTTTGGAGGGTATTTTGGTAAAAAGAGAAAATATGGTTTTATATGGTTACCTTATATGAAGAAATTTGAGGGCTTTTTGTAGGGGACAGCCGCACAATAAAGAAAAAAGGGAAAAGCAATAGGGTTTTGGTGTGAAAAGGGGAAGGAGAAAGAAAAACAAAGAAGAAAAACAGAGGGTTTTGAGAGATGGGGAAATCGGGGTGACAGAGTAGGCAGACAACACAAGAAAAAGGGAGAGAAAAGAGAAAGAGAGCGGAGAGAATTTGTGAGAATTCCGGGGGAGGGTTTCGCTGAATACAGAACCAGACAGAAAATGGATCATGGATTGAACTCAATCGAAAACAGAGAGCACGAAAACGGTTGGACTCAGTCACTGCATAAGAAGAAAACTAAAATGGAAGAGAGGAGAAGCCGATAAGAAAGGGAGGAGGTAATTTCTAGTTTCTCTGCCTTGCTTTAACCTTCTCTTTTTGTATTGTGGTTTACTGCCGTGAACTTTGTTCGATTTTGATACATGGATTTCTGTTTGTATTTGAATCGATATAGGCTTATTCTCCACTTTCAATATATGGGTTGATATTTGGGTCTGTGCTTGATTCATGAATAAACTGTTTGTGTTTGTGAAGTTCGTTTGTGTTTATAAGACAATACAATGCACAGCGGAATATACATAAGCATATCTAAGTATTTTCGGATTACCTCGTGACGATCACCAAGACGAAAAACTCATAAAATGATTACTTCACGTATGTATCAAATCTTTACCTGCAAAAAGGAAACCTTGCACTCACGGTAGACGATAACCACTCGGACTATCTCAACCTTTCCACAGCACAAGAGCACCCACCGCAACCGTGACTACTTGAGAGAGATCGCCGAAACCAAACAAAAAACTCACGTACGTTTCTTTATTGTTTGTGTTCACTTTTTCACATACACCACTAAGACATATATATGGATAAAGCTTTTGGTGTCCTATTAGCTTTAGAACTTATCTTGCGTGGTTTGTTAGGAGTCCAACACATGGATAAACCTTATGAAGTTGTTAACCACATGGGCATATATCCAACTAATGGATCCAATCTTTTAAAAAACTAATATCTCCCACTCGCACATGGGGAGAACAACACTACAACTTATCATTCTCTCAATTGCATAGACACAGTGTTGGAGGCCATACTAGCAAATGTGCAGTGCGACCGATGAGTACACAAAGTGTGGGAGCTCTGAATCAAACTACAAGTAGTCAAAAACAGAGACATCAACCACAAAAGAAAAAATTAGTGTCTCAAGTACCCCAGATTCATCTAATATACATTTCATACCAAGCATCCCTTAGTCCCTTTCCGGGCATGCTCAGGCATCCTCGAGGTCATTGCTATATATCCACTCTTGTATTATTCACAGAGAACAATAAAAGTGTCGACAGTGAATATTAGAACAATGTACTTAGATTATCTTTCCAATGCACTAGATCACTTAGATTAGAGTCGACCGCTTTCCCAACAATGTCCGGAAGGTCGAATTTATCATGACCGTAAGGTTGTATGCCAAAGTAGCTGCATCAACCCTTTCACCTCATGACATAGGCAAAGTTCCAAAAGGTACAATAACGAACTATGGTTACATGAAAATAACCCGTTGGGACTCACACAAAGTGGAGAAGGGAACTCTTAAACACACTTCCTTGGTCGATGCACACGTAGTATGAATACGTGCTACGGTGGAGCTTATCCTACTAAAGAACACATGTCAGCTCTACTACAATCAACCAAACAAGATGCGCCACACAGCATCTTTGTCAGCAACATAAACTATATAGGATATCTATACTAGATCAGTCCCCATAATATTTGAAAGAACACACTTCAAAAAAAAATTAGATCAAATATCACACATGATCGTATAATACAAATCGACATACGAAAGTAATCAGTCCTGCTCTGATACCAATTATAAGACAATACAATGCATAGTGGAATATACATAAGCAGCTCTAAGTATTTTCGGATTACCTCGTGACGATCACCAAGACGAAAAAACTCATAAAACGATTACTTCACGTTTGTATCAAATCTTTACCTGCGAAAAGGAAACCTTGCACTCATGGTAGACGATAACCACTCAGACTATCTCAACCTTTCCACAGCACAAGAGCACCCACCGCAACCGTGACTACTTGAGAGAGATCGTCGAAACCAAACAAAAAACTCACGTACGTTTCTTTATTGTTTGTGTTCACTTTTCCACATACACCACTAAGGCATATATATGGATAAAGCTTTTGGTGTCCTATTAGCTTTAGAACTTATCTTGCGTGGTTTGTTAGGAGTCCAACACATGGATAAACCTTATGAAGTTGTTAACCACATGGGCGTATATCCAACTAATGGATCCAATCTTTTAAAAAACTAATATCTCCCACTCGCACATGGGGAGAACAACACTACAACTTATCATTCGCTCAATTGCATAGACACAGTGTTGGAGGCCATACTAGCAAATGTGCAGTGCGACCGATGAGTACACAAAGTGTGGGAGCTCTGAATCAAACTACAAGTAGTCAAAACAGAGACATCAACCACAAAAGAAAAAATTAGTGTCTCAAGTACCCCAGATTCATCTAATATACATTTCATACCAAGCATCCCTTAGTCCCTTTCCGGGCATGCTCAGGCATCCTCGAGGTCATTGCTATATATCCACTCTTGTATTATTCACAGAGAACAATAAAAGTGTCGACAGTGAATATTAGAACAATGTACTTAGATTATCTTTCCAATGCACTAGATCACTTAGATTAGAGTCGACCGCTTTCCCAACAATGTCCGGAAGGTCGAATTTATCATGACCGTAAGGTTGCATGCCAAAGTAGCTGCATCAACCCTTTCACCTCATGACATAGGCAAAGTTCCAAAAGGTACAATAACGAACTATGGTTACATGAAAATAACCCGTTGGGACTCACACAATGTGGAGAAGGGAACTCTTAAACACTTCCTTGGTCGATGCACACGTAGTATGAATACGTGCTACGGTGGAGCTTATCCTACTAAAGAACACATGTCAGCTCTACTACAATCAACCAAACAAGATGCGCCACACTGCATCTTTGTCAGCAACATATACTATATAGGATATCTATACTAGATCAGTCCCCATAATATTTGCAAGAACACACTTCAAAAACAAATTAGATCAAATATCACACATGATCGTATAATACAAATCGACATACGAAAGTAATCAGTCCTGCTCCGATACCAATTATAAGACAATACAATGCATAGTGGAATATACATAAGCAGATCTAAGTATTTTCGGATTACCTCGTGACGATCACCAAGACGAAAAAACTCATAAAACGATTACTTCACGTATGTATCAAATCTTTACCTGCAAAAAGGAAACCTTGCACTCATGGTAGACGATAAGCACTCAGACTATCTCAACCTTTCCACAGCACAAGAGCACCCACTGCAACCGTGACTACTTGAGAGAGATCGTCGAAACCAAACAAAAAACTCACGTACGTTTCTTTATTGTTTGTGTTCACTTTTCCACATACACCACTAAGGCATATATATGGATAAAGCTTTTGGTGTCCTATTAGCTTTAGAACTTATCTTGCGTGGTTTGTTAGGAGTCCAACACATGGATAAACCTTATGAAGTTGTTAACCACATGGGCGTATATCCAACTAATGGATCCAATCTTTTAAAAAACTAATATCTCCCACTCGCACATGGGGAGAACAACACTACAACTTATCATTCGCTCAATTGCATAGACACAGTGTTGGAGGCCATACTAGCAAATGTGCAGTGCGACCGATGAGTACACAAAGTGTGGGAGCTCTGAATCAAACTACAAGTAGTCAAAACAGAGACATCAACCACAAAAGAAAAAATTAGTGTCTCAAGTACCCCAGATTCATCTAATATACATTTCATACCAAGCATCCCTTAGTTCCTTTCCGGGCATGCTCAGGCATCCTCGAGGTCATTGCTATATATCCACTCTTGTATTATTCACAGAGAACAATAAAAGTGTCGACAGTGAATATTAGAACAATGTACTTAGATTATCTTTCCAATGCACTAGATCACTTAGATTAGAGTCGACCGCTTTCCCAACAATGTCCGGAAGGTCGAATTTATCATGACCGTAAGGTTGTATGCCAAAGTAGCTGCATCAACCCTTTCACCTCATGACATAGGCAAAGTTCCAAAAGGTACAATAACGAACTATGGTTACATGAAAATAACCCGTTGGGACTCACACAATGTGGAGAAGGGAACTCTTAAACACTTCCTCGGTCGATGCACACGTAGTATGAATACGTGCTACGGTGGAGCTTATCCTACTAAAGAACACATGTCAGCTCTACTACAATCAACCAAACAAGATGCGCCACACTGCATCTTTGTCAGCAACATATACTATATAGGATATCTATACTAGATCAGTCCCCATAATATTTGCAAGAACACACTTCAAAAACAAATTAGATCAAATATCACACATGATCGTATAATACAAATCGACATACGAAAGTAATCAGTCCTGCTCCGATACCAATTATAAGACAATACAATGCATAGTGGAATATACATAAGCAGATCTAAGTATTTTCGGATTACCTCGTGACGATCACCAAGACGGAAAAACTCATAAAACGATTACTTCACGTATGTATCAAATCTTTACCTGCAAAAAGGAAACCTCGCACTCATGGTAGACGATAACCACTCAGACTATCTCAACCTTTCCACAGCACAAGAGCACCCACTGCAACCGTGACTACTTGAGAGAGATCGTCGAAACCAAACAAAAAACTCACGTACGTTTCTTTATTGTTTGTGTTCACTTTTCCACATACACCACTAAGGCATATATATGGATAAAGCTTTTGGTGTCCTATTAGCTTTAGAACTTATCTTGCGTGGTTTGTTAGGAGTCCAACACATGGATAAACCTTATGAAGTTGTTAACCACATGGGCGTATATCTAACTAATGGATCCAATCTTTTAAAAAACTAATATCTCCCACTCGCACATGGGGAGAACAACACTACAACTTATCATTCGCTCAATTGCATAGACACAGTGTTGGAGGCCATACTAGCAAATGTGCAGTGCGACCGATGAGTACACAAAGTGTGGGAGCTCTGAATCAAACTACAAGTAGTCAAAACAGAGACATCAACCACAAAAGAAAAAATTAGTGTCTCAAGTACCCCAGATTCATCTAATATACATTTCATACCAAGCATCCCTTAGTCCCTTTCCGGGCATGCTCAGGCATCCTCGAGGTCATTGCTATATATCCACTCTTGTATTATTCATAGAGAACAATAAAAGTGTCGATAGTGAATATTAGAACAATGTACTTAGATTATCTTTCCAATGCACTAGATCACTTAGATTAGAGTCGACCGCTTTCCCAACAATGTCCGGAAGGTCGAATTTATCATGACCGTAAGGTTGCATGCCAAAGTAGCTGCATCAACCCTTTCACCTCATGACATAGGCAAAGTTCCAAAAGGTACAATAACGAACTATGGTTACATGAAAATAACCCGTTGGGACTCACACAATGTGGAGAAGGGAACTCTTAAACACTTCCTTGGTCGATGCACACGTAGTATGAATACGTGCTACGGTGGAGCTTATCCTACTAAAGAACACATGTCAGCTCTACTACAATCAACCAAACAAGATGCGCCACACTGCATCTTTGTCAGCAACATATACTATATAGGATATCTATACTAGATCAGTCCCCATAATATTTGCAAGAACACACTTCAAAAAAAAATTAGATCAAATATCACACATGATCGTATAATACAAATCGACATACGAAAGTAATCAGTCCTGCTCCGATACCAATTATAAGACAATACAATGCATAGTGGAATATACATAAGCAGATCTAAGTATTTTCGGATTACCTCGTGACGATCACCAAGACGAAAAAACTCATAAAACGATTACTTCACGTATGTATCAAATCTTTACCTGCGAAAAGGAAACCTTGCACTCATGGTAGACGATAACCACTCAGACTATCTCAACCTTCCCACAGCACAAGAGCACCCACTGCAACCGTGACTACTTGAGAGAGATCGTCGAAACCAAACAAAAAACTCACGTACGTTTCTTTATTGTTTGTGTTCACTTTTCCACATACACCACTAAGGCATATATTTGGATAAAGCTTTTGGTGTCCTATTAGCTTTAGAACTTATCTTGCGTGGGTTGTTAGGAGTCCGACACATGGATAAACCTTATAAAGTTGTTAACCACATGGGCGTATATCCAACTAATGGATCCAATCTTTTAAAAAACTAATAGTGTTAGATTCACGAATGTTTGGGTTGACGTAATTCTGTTTTGTGTTTGATTCATGAATATCTGTGTTGAGCTGACACTGTCTGTGTTGATTCAATATCTGGGTTGATATCTGGGTGGGTCTGGTTTTGATGTCTGGTATACGGTTTTAGGTCTTGAAATCTGGTTATTTTTAAAATCTGGTTATTGGTACCTGATTGTTGTTAAAATCTGGTATGTGGTTTCAGGTCTTGGTATATGGTATCTGGTTATTATTGTATGTGGTAGGTGGTTTTGTTGTTGTTGTTGATGGTTTAAAAATGGTTATTGTTGAAATCTGGTTTAGTCCATTTGCATGCTTGGATAAATTCAAGAGAGATGTTGCTTGTGACCTATTTGGTGAATGTAGTCTGTGCATGTATGGCTGATTTGTGGTGAATGGCTGGTTTGAATGTTTGGTATACTATTATGTTTGAATATTCATTTGACCCTTTCTTGTGTTTGGATTTTGAATGTTGACCGGGCTTTACTTCATTTGGGCTGGCATTGGATATCATTTGGGACGGAACATGCATTTGGAGATTGGACCTGATTTGAGCAACATACGGGCTCCATGGACCATATTTGTATTTTTATTTTATTTGCATATATTTTTATCTTATTTTTATTTGGCATGTATATCCTTGTCAATGTAAATATGTAATAAGGTAGTGGAAATAATGAAAAAGTAGTGTAGAGTAGTGTAGTTTAGTATTATGCATGTTTAATGTGATTAGTATGCATGTTTAGGGGTTGATAAATTTAGTTTATCAAAGATGCATGAGTAGGAGTAGTTGATAAATTATTTAGAATGCATTGTTAGATTATATGTTAGGTTGTATGCTTAGTTTTGCCTATCCGTCAATTCAACAATCGCGTCTTTACCAAATTCTCATATAAACAAATTAATAGATACTAAATTAAAGTCAACTAGGAGGACTTGATGACATTCGGCTCATGCCTAGATTTTAATTGTGTTATCTTCATTTAAACGAAAAGCAAATGATAAATTAATTTATTAGATACCTAAATTAAAGTTCATTAGGAGGAGGACTTGATGACATTCAGCTCCTGCTTAAGCTTTAATTATGTTATCTCTTCAAATTAAAGTATTATTTGTATCTGTAAAGACAATGGTAATTTAATTTACTAGATACCTAAATTAAAGTTTATTAGGAGGAGGATTTGATGGCATTCAGCTCCCGTCTAGGCTTTAATTATGTTATATCTTCACATTAAAGTATCACTTGTATTCATCAAAACAATGGTAATTTAATTTATTAGATACCTAAATTAAAGTTCATTAGGAGGACTTGATGACACTCAGCTCCTACCTAGGCTTTAATTATGTTATCTCTTCAAATTAAAGTATCACTTGTATTCATAAAAACAATGGTAATTTAATTTATTAGATAGCTAAATTAAAGTTAATTAGGAGGAAGACTTGATGACATTCAACTCCTGCCTAGGCTTTAATTATGTTATCTCTTCAAATTAAAATATCACCTGTATTCGTAAAACAATGATAATTTAATTTATTAGATACCTAAATTAAAGTTAATTAGGAGGAGGACTTGATGACATTCAACTCCAACCTAGGCTTTAATTATGTTATCTTTTCAAATTAAAATACCATTTGTATTCGTCAACTAAAGTTAGACCACTTTTTATTTTGTGATTGTGGAAGTCCCCTTGGTATAAAACCCAATGCCTTTTTGTAAATTCCACCAAATATCTTTCCAAATCAATGTCCAATAAAACCCATCAAAATGAGATTTTCAAAACAAAGCCTTGGTCTAACATTAATGGAAAATATTCCACCCCATTTGATAATCATGATTTTTCCGGCATATGAAAAATTCAGTAAAACAAATTGGGACAAACAAATTTTCAGGAAAAAGCACATAGATCAATCTAGGTAACCTTTTAGGGAGTTGTGGGGTGCCTAACACCTTCCCCACACTCAATAGACCCCCTTACTCATTTTTCTGGTTCGCAGACCATTTTTAGTGTCCAATTGCACTCATATCAATTGGTGGCGACTCTAAACATTTTTCATCCTTTTATCATCGGTCCGTGTCGTGACCCCGATTGCGACAATTGGCGACTCTGCTGGGGACATTGGTTTTTATACCAAAGGAGTCGAGCCTGTACGATTGATTTTTGTGCTTCTCCTGTATAGTTTTTATGTTAGTTCCTATTTGTAGTTGTACGTTATATTTGAGGAATTTGATGGATCTGTTCAATGTTGTAGATATTTTCATCAGACATGGGTTTTGTGGAGTTTAAATGATAGGGATATTGGTTTGTATGCTCCCACACACACATACACTTATCACTACACACACATAACCCTATACCCATAACCCTATACCCGGGTTACTTAGTGATTAGTGAGGGTTGACCTACCATTTTCATGGGATTCACTTCCCTAAATGGGTGGGGGAAGACACCTTCCTGGATTGACGTCCTCTTATGACATTAAGGGATGGGCTTTTGTGATCCAATGGAGCAAAAGCTACCTGATCCAGAGACCTCGCGATTAGTTAGTTAAACAACCCCTATGCACCATAGATAAACCGTAGCCATGGTTCTAAACCTCCAGACATTTTTAGGTGGTATTACCCATTTTAGGAACAAAGGGGGCATTCCTATCCCTAACTATTTATTTCACATGCTTATACTATGTTATATTCTTGTACATTTATATACCATGTACCTTTATCCCTTATTTACATATTCATATGTACTTGATGCATCAATTAGATTACACTTGTATATACACATTATTTAAACCACACATGTTCATACACTTGCCATGTATATGTTAGCGTATGTTGTACCCATGTGCATGCTTGTTAATTATCCATACATGTCCATATATGCTTGCACACTCGTTAATCATCCATACATGTACATATATACCTTTCATATACATAACTATTGCACATATAGTAGATCAATTGTTTTAAATCATCTTGTTTAATTGCAAAGACTTCTTAGGATTTGCACAAATAATAACCACATGCATGCACATTCTTAAAATAAAATAAATGAGAAATAATGTCATTGTTTTCATAATGCACAGAAAATCATAAATAATCATAGCGCCCAAGAAGCAACATCGTCACCCATTTCAGACTCGTCTATAATTAAGAATTATTGAGAATATCGATCATGAAACGTGCGAGCAAAGTCAGGACACAGCAGAAATAAAAGAACAGATGGCCTTATTGATGAAGAATATGGCGTTGCTGATGAAGGGAAAGGGAGTAGCTGAAAATTCTAAAACACTGGAGGTCCCAGGGAATCATCCACATCAGGAAATACTAGCTTACCCACCAGGGTTTACTCCTATTCGAAACCAACCATTGCCTTGTTTGTATCAACATCAAGCAGCCACTCAGAACCCGACATATATCCATCCAATTGAGGCTCATGTGCATGACAATTCTTTCCCAATTGGTGCTGATACCGCAGGAGCATTCACTGGCGAAGTAGTGAATGAGGGAGTTCAAAATGAAGAAAGTAACTCAATGGATGCGATTAAGAAGTTAGAAAAGCGATTAAGGGCTATGGAGGGTTACAATGCTTCAGGAATGCTGAACCCAGCCAATTTGTGCCTGGTGAAGAATTTGAATATTCCGCACCATTTTGTACTACCAAAATTCAGCTTGTTTGATGGCATTGGAGTTCCATTGGATCATTTAACGATGTATTGTTGGCGTATGCAGCAATACGCAAGTGATGAGAAAGTGTTGGTGCATTATTTCCCAGATAGTTTGACTGGGGCAGCTCAAAGGTGGTTCAATACCCTTAATCCTTCGTCAGTATCTTCGTGGGAGGATTTAGCTGAAATGTTTATGAAGCAATATAAGCATAATGAAGAGAAGATCCCTACCATTTACAATCTACAGAACACAACAATGAAGAGTGGGGAAAGCTTCAGGGAGTTTGCTCATCGATGGAGGGATTTGGCAGCTTAGATAATTCCACCACTGTCAGAGAAGGATCTATTGAATGCTTTTATTGATGCTCTCCAAGAGCCTTATACTTCCAATTTGGCGGGAGGTAGCCATAATAACCTAGCTGATATGATACAAGCAGGAGAACGAGTTGAACGATGTATGAAGAGAGGTACCCTGCATTATCCCACCCTTGACAAACCAGACCCAACTAAAGGAAGTAAAGGCCAAAAAGATTGAAGTGCATTCTGTAAATTTTGATTCAAATCTTGTTGTTTATGGTGCGCCTACTTTACACTATCGCCCTAGAAGCAATGCCACAAGGATGTCAAGCCCAGGGGCCTACTATAACCATAACCATAACCACACCCAAAATCCTTATCCACCCCGATTCAACGCACCACCACTCAATCAATACCCGCAAAACCCAAACACTTACCAAAATCTTCACATTTACCAAAACTTTGTCCAAATTTTCAAAATCCAAGACCCAAAAGGCTAGTGGAACGTTTTGACCCTATACCTATGACATATGCTGAGTGTTTCACCAATCTGCAAGCCCAAGGGGCAGTAGTACCAATACCAGGAAGAGTACACCAGCCTCCATATCCTTATTGGTATGACCCAAATTCTACATGTCTTTACCATGGGGGTGCACCCGAACTGTAACGCCCCGACCGGGAATGCGTTACTTTTCGTACCGTCTAAATCACACCATAATAAATTCCACCATCACACCACCAAAAATTTCGGCAGCACCTCCCCTTAATACGGAGGATGCCAACCTGGAGTAACACGCAGCAAATTCACAAATATATTCACAACCTAGGCAGGGCCTCCGGCCATCTAACAATTCATATCACAATTAAATTCTCAATTCTAAGCAGGGCCTCGGGCCATCTAACAGTCATACATAATTTCTCCACACAACAACATACATAATCAACATCCAACACAAATAGCAATCCAGCAAACATAAGAAGTCGTCAAGACACAAAGTCCACAAACCCAGTTCGGGAGTCCCGATCACACGAAGTACCCTCCCTACCATCCATCCCACCGTCAAGAATAGGGATATCACACAATGTCTCTACTAAGAAACATAGATACGACCAAAATAGTAATAACATGAATCAAGTTTAGAACAATCTAGTCCTATCACTCTCCAGGGGTCCATCCATGCCACGCACCCTTCTCCTGATCCGCGACCCTGGTACCGGAATTAGACTCACCTGCGAGGAGGGAATAGGAGAAAGAAATGCATGAGCGAAAGGCCCAGTAAGGAATAATAAAGAGTAAGTGAATAATATAAGGCTGAAATATTAAAGAAATGCACAAATGCAACAATATGATAGCTAACCACACCATACGAGATCCTAACTTGGCCCACCGACATCCCTACACATATCGGGACCCTGAACAACCTTACGACATCATCGCATGGTGTTTTGAGCACATATGGAATCTTGAGCCAGCTCACCGGCATTCCAGTAGTCATGGGAACCCTGAACGGCTCAACGACATTCCACATTTCACATCAATCACAACTAGGAGATATACGAGTCCATACCCGACATCTGCAATGCAATTACAATGCATGTCCAACATGGTTATGCAATAGGGTAAACCTACAACCTATATATATACATAAACTACTACATGATGGATGTTCAAGGGTAATTCATGCTCAATGGAAGATTGAACAAGTAGGGTATGCAATATTCATGTTCATGTTTCTTCATTTCTATTTAAGTTTTTCCATGAAATGAAAGTCTTTTGATAGTCATCCATATTCATGTTTCTTCATTTCTTTTTAAGTTTTTCTTCTCCATTCTCGAAACCTTTTATTCATTTCTTTAATAGAATTGAAATGATGATAATGAAGGTGACGAACTTAATGAACCAGATTTTGATGCACTCATTAGCAATGTTGAATCTGACTATGAAATAGAGGAAGAAATTGAGATTTTACCTGAAATGTTAAGACAAGTCAATCAAGAAGAGAAATTAATACAACCACACCAAGAGATAACCGAAGTTGTAAATTTGGGAACTGAAACGAAGCAAAAGGAGGTTAAGGTAGGAGCTGCCTTTGAAGGAGAAAACAAAAAGAAATTGATAGATTTACTGCGTAATTGCCAGGATGTCTTTGCATGGTCTTATCAGGACATGCTCGGTCTTGATACAAGTATTGTTGTTCACAAGTTGCCATTGACTCCAGAATGTACCCCAGTAAAACAAAAACTGAGAAGATTGAAGACAGATATGCTTTTGAAAATAAGAGATGAAGTAAAGAAACAATTCGACGCTGGGTGGAAAATATTGTACCTGTTCCCAAGAAGGATGGAAAAGTGCGAATGTGTGTTGAATATAGAGATCTCAATCATACAAGCCTGAAGGATAATTTTCCACTTCCTCATGTCAATGTTTTAGTGGATAATACAGCTAGACATTCAACTTTCTCTTTCATGGATTGACTTTCATGTTACAATCAGATCAAGATGGCACCAGAGGATCTTGAGAAAATGACTTTTATGACCCTCTAGGGAACCTTTTGCTATAAAGTCATGCCGTTTGGTCTGAAGAATGCCGATGCTACTTATCAACGGGCCATGGTCACTTTGTTTCATGTATGATGCATAGAGAAGTGGAAGTATATGTCGATGATATGATAGCAAAATCCAAAGAAGGTGAAGATCATATTGTGAATCTCCAAAAGTTGTTTGATCGATTAAGGAAGCATCAATTGAAGTTGAATCCAGCTAAGTGCGCATTTGGGGCAACCTTGGGGAAGTTGTTAGGTTTCATTGTAAGCAGGAAAGGAATTGAGGTAGATCCTGATAAAGTGAAAGCGATCTTGGAGATGCCACCTCCTCGGACAGAAAAGGAAATTAGGGGTTTCTTGGGAAGATTGAATTATATTGCTAGATTCATTTCACAGTTGACGACTACTTGTGAACCTATCTTTAAATTGTTGCGTAAGAGTAACTCTATTGAGTGGAACAAAGATTGTCACATAGCATTCGAAAAGATCAAGCAATACTTGAAAAGTCCTCCAGTGTTGATGCCTCCTGTGGTTGGTAGGCCGCTTATTCTCTATTTGACTATCTCAGATGGTTCGATGGGATGTGCGCTCGGACAACATGACTTATTGGGAAGGATAGATCATGCCATTTATTACTTGAGCAAAAAGTTTACTAGTTGTGAAGCAAAGTATTGAATATTGGAGAAGACTTGTTGCTCTTTGGTTTGGGCTGTACATCGACTTAGACAGTACATGCTTTATCACACTACATGGTTGATTTCCAGGATGGATCCTATCAAGTACATTTTTGAGAAACTTTCTCTTTCAGGGAGGATAGCTAAATGGCAGATGTTATTATCAGAATATGATATTTTATATGTTACATAGAAGGCGATCAAAGGGAGTGCAATAGCAAATTATTTGGCAGATGGAGCGATTGATGATACTCAATCTATGGATTTGAAATTTCCAGATATTGATGTCATGGCTGTGTCAATAGAAGAGGAGAATCAGAAGGATTTGACAAAATGGACTATGTTGTTCAATGTTGCCTCTAATATCATAGGATGTGGAATTGGTGCAGCGTTGATATCACCTAAAGAGAATGTCATACCATTTATAGCTAAGTTATATTTCGAATATACCAACAATGTGGCTGAGTATGAAGCATGTATGATGGGAATTCAAGCTGCTATTGATATGCGGATTAGGAGGCTACAGGTCTATGGCGACTCACAGTTGGTGATTAGGCAATTGAATGACGAATGGGAAACCAAAGATGACAAGCTCATTCCATACTACCAGCATATCAAAAAGTTAGTCAAGTTTTTTTATTGGGTTGAGTTTGATCATATCCCAAGGGAAGAAAATCAAATAGCAGACACTCTGCAACTTTGGCGGCAATGTTTGATGTAGATCCAAAAGGGGAAGTGCAAGTAATTAAAATCGAAAAACGAGAAGTTCGAGGTTACTGTTCAAATGTGGAAGGAGAGCTTGACGGTCAACCATGGTATCATGATATCCAACAGTACTTTGAAAAGAAAGAATATCCATTAGAGGCATCAGAGAATGATAAGCGTACCATCAGAAGATTGGCAAGATCTTTCTTCTTGAGTGGAACTGTTCTTTATAAAAGGAATGATGGGATAGTTTCCTTGCGCTGTGTTGATGTTGCTAAGGCTAAACAAATTATAGAGCAAATTCGTGAAGGAATATGTGGGACTTACTCCAGTGGATATGCGATGGCACGAAAGATTATTCGTGCAGGGTATTATTGGTTAACCATGGAGAGGGACTGTATAAGTTATACAAACAGATACCATAAGTGCCAGATTAATGTAGACAGAACACATGTTCCCGTTAATCCATTACATGTGTTGACGTCACCATGGCCTTTCTCGATGTGGGGATTAGATGTCATCGGTCCAATTGAGCCGAAGGCTTCTAATGGGCATCGTTTCATTTTGGTTGCTATTGATTATTTTACTAAATGGGTGGAGGCTGCTTCATATTCTAATGTGACGAGTAGCATGGTCGTTCGGTTTTTGAGAAAAGAGATTGTTTGTCGATATGGAGTCCCGGAAAGAATTACTATTGACAATGGCATGAATTTCAACGGCAAAATGGTGAAGGATTTTTGTGACCAATTCAAAATTCATCACCATAATTTGACTCCATATCGCCCAAAGATGAATGCGGCTGTCGAAGAGACGAATAAGAATATCAAGAAGATCATCGGGAAGATGATAGAGAATTACAAAGATTGGCATGAGACGATCCCTTTTGCTCTATATGGTTATCAGACATCAATAAGCACATCTACCGGGGAGACTCTTTTCTTTTTGGTGTATGGTATGGAACCGGTTTTGCCTATTGAAGTGGAGATTTCATCCCTTCGAGTAGTTCTGGAAGCGGGTTTGAAAGAACCAGAATGGACTAGAACGCGATATGAATAGTTGAATTTGCTTGAAGAACGAATATTACGAGCAATTTGTAAAGGGCAATTGTATCAAAGAAGATTGATGAAAGCACATAATAATAAAGTTCGACCTCGTAGTTTCAGGGAAGGGGATTTAGTGTTGAAGATGATCTTGCCACTTTAAAAGGATTATCGAGGGAAGTGGACACCGAATTATGAGGGACCATATGTGGTGAAAAACGCATTTGAAGGAAGGACATTAATTTTGACAAGAATGGATGGAGAAGAATTGCCTAATCTGGTGAATGCAGACGCCATCAAAAGGTATTACCCATAGCAAAAAATAAAAAAAAACTCGCTAGATTGAAAACCCGAAAGGTCGATCTAGGCAAAAAGTAGAGCTAAAAAAGCTCGCTAGATTGAAAACTCGAAAGGGCGGTCTAGGCAAAAATTAGAGCAACAAAAATCTCACTGGAGTGAAAACCCCTCATGGGCGCTTCAGGCAAAAATTAGGAAAAAAGAAAAGTCTCTACTAGAGTGAAAACCCTTCCTGGGAGCTTCAAATAACATGGAGATCAGAAAAGGAGTGGAGAAAGCAATTATGGGGAATTGATAGAGGCTTCATGAGGATTTGAGAAGAATATGGGGAAATACAATGAATGACAGATAACAAGGTTGTACACAGATGAATTGGTTGTGTGGAATCAAAGTTATCTCATTTATATCCTGTAAAGATTTCTGCTATTTCCTTGGTTTCTAACCCTCTTGAATCATATATGCTGGATCAATCTCCCCTATTATCTATCTATTCTAAATAAAACTCTCTGAGGTCATTCATTCATTTCTGAATTCCTTATTCCTTGGTTGTGTTCTTCACGATTTTTATTGCTTATATATCTTGCCTTCAAAAATCTCATGTAGTACAAGCATTGCCATACTATAGAATTTATTTGGAAGTTAAGTAAAGTAATAAAAGAATCATGACAAGTGCGTTAGGACATTATTCTTAGCAAGAACCTGAGAGATTTTGGTGTTCTTGACTGTAAAGGAGCTAAAAGAAATTAAATGGCGCTAAAAGGCATGATGGAGCTTGGGAGATTTTGGTGTTCTTAACTCTAAAGAAGCTAAAAGAAATTAAATGGTGTTAACATGCAAACTGGGGCCAGAGAGGTTTTGGAGCTGGAGAGATTTTGTTTGGCGTTAAAGATATGGCGGATTTGATGGAAATCAGACGTAAACAACGAATTGTTGGAAAGATCGGGCAACAATAGAATGAAAGATACAAGAGTAAATGTAACATGGCAGATTGAAGATAGGATTGATTGATAGCTGTCGAAAGATACAGTCTTCTCACAATGGATGATTGCAGGATGATAGGGGTGATGGTGCTTAAGACAATTAACCAAAATAAAATTTTCAAAATGAGAAAAAAATAAAAGAAAATACAATTTTCTTCATGCATTCATACACTCATGGATATTTTCTTGCATTAAATTTAAATAAACATTTGGCCAAGCTCGGAATGGCCATAGTGATCCCATGCACTTTCTTTTCTTGCTGGCCAAGCTGGGAATGGCCATAGTGATCCCATGTACTTTATTTTCTTGCACAAACATTTGGCCAAGCCGGGAATGACCATAGTGATCCCGTGGATTTTACTTTTCTTGCTGGCCAAGCCGGGAACGGCTATAGTGATCCCGTGCATTTTACTTTTCTTGCTGGCCAAGCTGGGAATGGCCATAGTGATCCCATGCACTTTATTTTCCTGCACAAATATTTGGCCAAGCCAAGAATGGTCATAGTGATCCCGTGCATTTTACTTTTCTTACGAAAAGCTGGGAATGGCCATAGTGATCTCGTGCATTACCTTTCACAGCTTTTTTCGTGCGAAATTCGATTGACTACACCTTTGTTTGTCTTTTATTCCATAAAACACATACAAAGGGGGGTAGCTGTAGTAACCGGTTTTTGTCCGGCCCAAAAAATTAAAAAGATAGAGAAACACAAAAAATGCAAAAGCTTGTTCTTGAGCCCACAAGCGCACAAAAAAGAGAGGGTAAAAGCTAGTTTGATTCTGATTTCCAGTTCGAATACGAACCATGAAGGCATGGCCTATCGATCCTTTAGACATTCGAAATTTGAAGCTAGAGGTGTCAGAAAGGTTACCACAGGGATAACTGGTTGTGGCAGCTAAGAGCACTTGCAATGGTGTTATTTTGTCTGGACCAACAAATATGTATGGGGTTTTGTGTTTTGCTGATGTGGTTGTATTGGGTTTTGTGTTTTGCTGATGTGGCTATATTGGGAGATGTGTTTTATATTGAAAGATTGTGTTTTGGTGTAGTTTTATTGAGGACAACATGAAGGGCATGGGAATTTGTTGGCCACCATGTTGGGTGGGAAGGAAAATGTATAGGAATATGTGTTTTGTTGGTGTGGTTATATTGGGAGATGTGTTTTGTTGGTGTGGTTGTATTGAGAGACGTGTTTGCCTTGACTTTTTATGTAATAGAAGTGGGACCCAATATAAATTTTTGCTGGGCTAGCAAATTTACACTACTGAAGTTGCTCTAAGCGTTCATAGCGACGTTGCTTTTTGATCCTTCGATGTTGGCTCTTCCTATCACTGCGAAGCAGAATTCACCAAGTGTTGGATTGTTCACCCACCAATAGGGAACGTGAGCTGGGTTTAGACTGTTGTGAGACAGGTTAGTTTTACCCTACTGATGATAGTGTCACAATGGTAATTCAACCTAGTACGAGAGGAACCGTTGATTCGTACAATTGGTTGTCGCGCTTATTTGAAAAGCCAGTGGCACGAAGCTGCCATGCGGTGGATTATGACTGAACGCCTCTAAATCAGAATCTGACCAAGAAGCGACGCGTGTGCCTGCCGCCTGATTGCCAACCAGCAGTAGGGGCCTTTTGGCCCCCAATGGCATGTGTCGTTGGCTAAGTCCTCACGACGGATGAGTCACAGAGACCGCCTTGAAGTACAATTCCCATCGAGCGGCGGGTAGAATCCTTTGCAGACGACTTAAATACGCGATGGGGTATTGTAAGTGGCAGAGTGGCCTAGCTGCCACGGTCCACTAAGATTCAGTCCTATGTCGCTCCAATTCGTCCCTCCCCACTTATTCCAAATTAAACGAGTCCCTCCCTCCACCATATACTTATCTCGCTTTTCAAATAAATCGGACTGAGGTTAGGGATTATCAAGTCATGCGTCACCAAGGCATGACCAAAGTGCAACAAAGGTCAAGTCACTAAAAATCTCAACAAGTCATGAAGGCATGACGTGACACCAAGTCCCAAAAAATACAATAAGGCATTGCATGCCACCAAGTCCCAAAAAATACACCAAGGCATGGGGTGCCACCAAGTCCCTAAGAATATAATCTTGGGCCATGGCGTGCCACCAAGTCCCTAAGAATACAATGTTGGGGCATGACGTGCCACCAAGTCCATAAGAATACACCAAGGAATGGCTTGTCACCAAGTCCTAAAGAATACACCAAGGTATAACATTTTGCCAATTCGGTAAAAATAGCACCAACTTATATCAATCTCACTTAAACACTTGAAATTGCTTGCAACAAAGTCACCGAAACGACTAAAGTGGCATAAGGCGTGGCCTAGCCTCTAAAATGGTGAAATCGGCTTCAAGGCATTGTTGCAGGCATTCTAGAATGCACGAAACGTATAGCATGCAATAGCACACGAAACAAGAGAACGTTGCCTTTGGAACATGAGAACTTTGAAGTTTGGAAAAAAAATGGTGACAAGGTATGCCATAGCCCACGAAACGTGGAAAACGGCTCCAAGGCATGCCATGGCCGTTGGAACGTGAGCACTTTGAAGTTTGAAAAAAATGGCACCAAGGCATGCCATAACCATTGCAACGTGAGAACTTTGAAAATTTTGAAGATTGAAAAAATTTGTGCCTAGAAGGCATGCCAAGGTCGTTGGAATGTCCAATATGGCACCGAGGCATGCCAAAGTCATTGGAACGTGAGAACTTTCAATGTTGGAAAAAATGGTGCCAAGGCATGCCATAGTCGTTGGAACATCCAAAATGGCACAAAGGCATGCCAATGCCCTTTGGAACGAGATAACTTCAAAAATATTGAAGATTGAAAAAATTTGTGCCTAGACGGCATGCCATAGCCCAGAATGGCACCAAGGCATGCCAAATTCATCGAAATGAGAACTCCCAACACGGGTGGTGCAAGCCTTGCGTTGGATGAGAGTTTTGTGCTGATAAGATGAGAAATAGGGGTGACTACACTTTTTCAGAAATCCATGTCTCCTACTACCAGTCTGAGAAACGAAGTTAAGGCATATATATATGGGGTACTGAGGTTAACTCTCAGACCCTTGCGCGCGCCAGGTGGTCGCTCGCACTGACGGGATGAGAAATTGGTGGGACTATACTTTTTGAGAAATTGATGTCTCCTACTGTCGGTTTGGAAAACGGACTTAAGATATATATATAGGGGGTAGTTCGGTGTGTCGAAAGACCCTCCCCTCCTATATGGGACGTGGGCTTTGGTTAGGGGTGCTTGGCGTGGACTATAGCCTATATAGCACCCCATATGGGATTTGGAAGGTCGAAAAGTGAAGCCGTGGGCACTCGACAAGGATGCCCTTGTCGAGCGCCCAGACGTGGGAATCGAAATTTCACTGGATTGGTCGTGTCTTGCACAATGAGCGGATTAGATGCATGGGCATCCTATCCAAACCGCTTATCTTCTTGATCCGCTCACGAGTGCTTGGCTTGGCCTTTGAGCTCAGGGTGCTTGGCTTGGGCAACTGAGTCGTCCACACCTCGTCGGAATCGAAAGTGGGCGCTCGACAAGGATGCCTTTGCCGACCGCCCATATGTGGGAATCGAAATTTTGCTGGATTGGTCGTGTCTTGTATAATGAGCGGATTGGATGCGTGGGCATCCTATCCAAATCACTCGACGTCTTGATTCGCTCACTAGTGCTTGGCTTGGCCTTTTAACTCAGGGTGCTTGGCTTGGGCAATTGAGCCATGCACTCCTTGTCGGAATCAAAAGTGAGCTCTTTGCAGGGATGCCCTTGCCTAGTGCCCACACGTGGGAATTGAAATTTCGCTGGATAGGTCGTTTCTCGCACAATGAGCGGATTAAATGCATGGGAATGGGTGTGGGCTTCCTAACCAAATCGCCCGCTGTCTCGATCCGTTCACGAGTGCTGGGCATGGCCTTTCAGCTCGGGGTGCTTGGTTTGGGCAACTAAGCCTTGCACTCCTCATCGGAATTGAAACGTGGTTGGCCGGTGATGGCGTACCAAGCCTAGAGCTACGAGCAATTGTTTGCTTGGGAAACCAAGTCAAGCGATGTGAATGGTTTTTAGGCGAAAGAAACCAAGGTGCTAGCCTTCCTTGTGGGAAACAATCATGTCTATCGTCTCGAGTGTGGCTTCTCTAGGTTATTCCACAGGTTTGTGATTCTACTTCTTGCGGATGGCCTCGTGGAGCTGTGTGCGTGTACGTACAACACGTGAGTTGTGTTTTGGTTGTGTTTGTTGGTAGGCTCTGTTCTTGTGGATCTAACTGTCTACGCTCAACCACTTTTGAATCATGGCCCAAGCATATGCGTCTTGTGGCAAGTCCCTTGTTCCTGTGTTGCATACCTATCCCGATGGTATTGGATGGCCCCGTTGCTTGTTTTCATCTCATGCCCTTTTTGGGCATGGGATGAACTAGTTGGCGCTTTGCATGTTCCTTTGTAAGCCATTGGCTTATGACTCTGCCCATGCTTGGTTGCTTGACCCTCGGATGCTAAAAATTAACTGGGCAAAGGGTTGAAAAACCCTTTTGATAAGCCCGAGCCTTGCGCTCGTCGCTCGAACCGCAAGACTGTGTGGCTCGCCTTAGCATTCTTGAACCATGGGTTCTCGTAATGTCCATACTTGTCCAAGTCATCCCGAGGAAAGCTACCTGGTTGATCCTGCCAGTAGTCATATGCTTGTCTCAAAGATTAAGCCATGCATGTCTAAGTATGAACTAATTCAGACTGTGAAACTACAAATGGCTCATTAAATCAGTTATAGTTTGTTTGATGGTATCTACTACTCGGATAACCGTAGTAATTCTAGAGCCAATACGTGCAACAAACCTCGACTTCTGGAAGGGATGCATTTATTGGATAAAAGGTCAACGCGGGCTTTGCCCGTTGCTCTGTTGATTCATGATAACTTGACAGATCGCACGGCCATCATGCTGGTGACACATCATTCAAATTTCTATCCTATCAACTTTCAATGGTAGGATAGAGGCCTACCATGGTATTGACGGGTAATGGAGAATTAGGATTCTATTCCGGAGAGGAAGCCTGAGAAACGGCTACCACATCCAAGGAAGGCAGCAGGCGCGTAAATTACCCAATCCTGACACGGGGAGGTAATGACAATAAATAACAATACTGGGCTCAATGAGTCTGGTAATTGGAATGAGTACAATCTAAATCCCTTAACAAGGATCCATTGGAGGGCAAGTCTGGTGCCAAGAGCCGCGGTAATTCCAGCTCCAATAGCGTATATTTAAGTTGTTGCAGTTAAAAAGCTCGTAGTTGGATCTAGGGATGGGTTGAGCGGTCCGCCTTTGGTGTGCACCTTTCTTCCCATCCCTATTGCCGGCGATACGCTCCTGGCCTTAATCGGCCAGTTCTTTCCTCCGGCGTTGTTACTTTGAAGAAATTATAGTGCTCAAAGCAAGCCTACGCTCTGGATACATTACCATGGGATAACATCACAGGATTCCGGTCCTATTATGTTGGCCTTCGGGATCGGAGTAATGATTAACAAGGATAGTCGGGGGCATTCGTATTTTGTAGTCAGAGGTGAAATTATTGGATTTATGAAAGACGAACAACTGCGAAAGCATTTGCCAAGGATGTTTTCATTAATCAAGAACGAAAGTTGGGGGCTCGAAGACGATCAGATACTATCCTATTCTCAAACATAAACGATGCCGACCAGGGATCAACGGATGTTGCTTTTAGGACTCTGCTGGCACCTTATGAAAAATCAAAGTTTTTGGGTTCCGGGGAGAGTATGATCGCAAGGCTGAAACTTAAAGGAATTGACGGAAGGGCACCACTGTAATACCCTGAACTTCTTTTCTTTTAGAAATTAGGTAGGACCAACAAGTGTTGAGTATATATATATATATATATATATATATATAATCATTAGAAAGTAATACCGAGTGATTTGGGGGGTGTACGAGTGGTTTTAAAACTGAAAATTTTGACTACAGGGGTAACCATCCGGACAGTTTTTAAAAGCCGTCCAGACAGATATAGAAGAAATTGAAACAGGTGATTTTTTAGCATAGGTGTCCGGACACCTCCTTAAATTTTTCACCCGAAATTTGTTTAAAACACCCATTTTCGTGATTTCTTTCAAAATACCCGACCTAAACAAACCCTAAACCTCATTTGCTCTCAAATTTCCTCCCTCCCATCAATCTAAGATCATCAACCAAGGTAAGATTACCCTCTTTCAAGTTGTTTCAAGTTGGATTCCTAACTTCTCTCTCTAGCTTACATATTCTTAAATTCCTGTCTTTGTTCTAATCTTTCAAAGTTTGAACCCAAACTCAAATCCATGGGTTCCTACATCATTTGAGGCCTAAAGGAAGCTTGAATCCCTTCTCTCTACTTGTTTCTATAACCTTGGTAAGTTTCTTAAACCTAAAAGCTGATATTTAAAGATTGGGTGATTTGGGATTCTAGGGTTTTATGGGTTTTGTAGATTTGGGAGAAATTCTTTAAATTAGATTAAATTAGTGATCTAATAGGTTGATTTAGACTTGTTTATGGTTGTGTTGCTAGATTCTATTGTTGATTGGTGTAGCAAGCTTGAGTAGGTGAAGTTCAAGAATTTGGGAAGTTTTGGGTAAGAGAAGGTAATGAGTTCTTGATTTATTAGATTAATTTGTATTAGATATGTGCAATTGAATTTGTTTGTATATTGATTGGAGGATGGGTTTACCGAATAATAGGTTGGTTGAGACCGGGAAAAGTCAAGGTTGAGTATTGATTTACATAGCTAATTTTTGGAGTGCGAGGTAGGGAAATTCCACCTTTCTTATTCTCCTGAATATGTTATCCTATTACGAATTCTGCTCTTTCCCAATGTTCATTATAAATTGGTTCTCGCCTTAATTGCACCTAAGGGAGAACAACCCCACTTTGTGATATCCTTATTGTATTATTTGAATTATATTGCATACCCTACTTGTTCAATCTTCCATTGAGCATGAATTACTCTTGAACATCCATCATGTAGTAGTGTATATATATATGTATATATATAGGATGTATAAATACCCGATTACATAATCATGTTGGACATGCATTGCAGTTGCGTGGTAGATATCGGGTATGGACCCGTATATCTCCTAGTTGTGATTGATGTGAAATGTGGGATGCCGTTGGGCCGTTCAGGGTTCCCATGAGTACGGGAATGCCGGTAAACCGGATCAGGATTCCACATGTGCTCGAAACACCATGCGATGATGCCGTTGGGCTGTTTAGGGTCCCGATATGTATAGGGATGCCGGTGGGCCGAGTTAGGATCTAGTATGGTGTGATTATTTACTTGTTTTGGTGTACATGATGTTAGCTATCATATTGTTGCATTTGTACCTTTCTTTAAGATTTCAGCCTTATGTTATTCACTTACTCTTTATTATTCCCTATTGGGCCTTTCGCTCACCGTTTTCTTTCTCCTATTCCCTCAACGCATGTGAGTCTAGTTCCAGTACCAGGGTCACAGATCAGGAGTGTCGCAACCGGGGTCACGACGCGGACCGGCGTTGGAGGATGAAAAATGTTTAGAGTCGCCACCAATTGATTTAAGGTGCAATTGGACACCGTAAAGACCTGCGAACCAGAGAAAAGGGTACGGGGATCGATTGAGTGTGGGGAAGGTGTTAGGCGCCCCATAACTCCCGTTTGAAAACGGTTACCCTAATTAATTTCATGGCTATCTTATGGATACTTGCTATTTGCAAGATATAATTGTTAAAGTTTGAATTATTACCTTCAACACACTTATCAACTTATGATAGTGTTTATTTGGAGACACACTACCAACTTTTGGTAGATTTAATTTAAAACACCAACTTATGGTGTTAATGATAAAATGTCCTACCAACTTTTGGTAGGTTTAATTTTAGATACCAACTTATGATTTATTTAATAAAATGCCCTACCAACTTTTAGTAGGTTTAATTTTGAATACCAACTTATGGCATAAATGATAAAATGACCTACCAACTTTTGGTAGGTTTAATTTTAAATACCAACTTATGGCATAAATGATAAAATGACCTACCAACTTTTGGTAGGTTTAATTTTAAATACCAACTTATGGTATAAATGATAAAATGACCTACCAACTTTTGGTAGGTTTAATTTTAAATACCAACTTATGGTATAAATGATTATTTGGAAAAGTGTCATCTATCAATTTAACCTATTATTGCCAACTTATGGCAAATTCATAAATGAAATCAAATAAGGTTCATAATTCAAATAAAGGAAATCAACTTATGATTTCTTTAATTGAAATGACCTATATTCAATTTTAAGCCTATATATTCATAATCCACACTTGTACAAATAATCCAAATAATAAATGTCGAAATTATACAAATCGACATGAATAAGATAAATTACACAATATGGGGGGCCAAATATACACAAATTGCAATAAACCAAACAAAATCTTGAAATTGCTCAAGCCTCCATCAACTCGTCCAAATAATATCCAAGCCCGAGCCTCGTCCAACAAAACAAACATAAAGAGAGGGAAAAATAGAATACTCCAATGTAAATCAAGATTTAAATCGAGTCAAGACCACATTATGAGATTCACACGTATCCAAACCAAGAAAATCAAATCCAAATATGGTCTCTCCCGCTTTTTCCAACAAGAAATAGAAGAAGAAAAAAAAAATGCAAAGAGAAAGGGCTCAACATATTAGTATCGAAAACACTCCCAAGCATCACATATGTCCAAGGTGAATGCAAGAAACACCATGTCTATTCTTAGTCAACATCCGAGGATGCTAAAAATGAATCAAACATTGAAATCAAGTGTCAATAGAGCAATACTTGAGTGAAAGGTATGAGGGGTATGAAGCTTCTACCAAAAAAATCCAAAGAATCGGTTTTCCCCCTCTCTCCTTCTCTCCTTCTCTTCTTCTCTTCTTCCTCTCCCCTCTCTTCCTCTCTTCCTCTCTTCTTTTTTTGTTTTTCTTCACCAAAAGCCAAAGCCTCCCCCTTCTTCTCTCTCACGCCTCCTCTCTTCTTATTCTTTTTTTTTCCCCAATTTGTGTCAACTTTCTCTCTTTGTCTCCTTCTTTTTATTATTTTTCTTTCCCCAATTTGTGCCACACCTTTCTCTCTTTGTTCCCCCACTTTCCTTATTTCTTGGCTTTTTCTTTTTTACTTTTCCATTCTTCTAGCAAAAATCATAAAAAGATGTGACATTTTTTAAAACAATTCTCTTATTTTTAGATATTTTCTAAGATTTGATCTTATTGGGTCAAGATTTGACTATTTAAGGATCCAAGAAAGGGATTATGAATATCTATGGGCTTATAGGTCAAAGAAATGAGCTTTTGCATTTTTTGTGTTCTTTTTTCTATTTTTTCTTTTTCGGATCGGACGAAATCCGGTTACTACAGCTGCCCCCTTTGTATGTCCTTTATGAAATAAAAGGCAAACAAAGGCGTAGTCAACCGAGTTTCATACGAGAATTGAAATGCACGGGATCACTATGGTCATTCCCGGCTTGGCCAAATGTTTGTTCAAGAAAATAAAGGGGCACGGGATCACAAGGCCATTCCCGGCTTGGCCAACTATTTGTGCAAGAAAATAAAGGGCACGGGATCACAAGGCCATTCCCGGCTTGACCAACTGTTTGTGTAAGAAAATAAAGGGCACGGGATCACAAGGCCATTCCCGGCTTGGCCAACTGTTTGTGCAAGAAAATAAAGGGGCACGGGATCACAAGGCCATTCCCCGCTTGGCCAACTGTTTGTGCAAGAAAATAAAGGGGCACGGGATCACAAGGCCATTCCCGGCTTGGCCAACTGTTTGTGCAAGAAAATAAAGGGGCACGGGATCACAAGGCCATTCCCGGCTTGGCCAACTGTTTGTGCAAGAAAATAAAGGGGCACGGGATCACAAGGCCATTCCCGGCTTGGCCAATGTTTGTGCAAGAAAATAAAGGGGCACGGGATCACAAGGCCATTCCCGGCTTGGCCAACTGTTTGTGCAAGAAAAATAAAGGGCACGGGATCACAAGGCCATTCCCGGCTTGGCCAACTATTTGTGCAAGAAAAATAAAGGGGCACGGGATCGCAAGGCCATTCCCGGCTTGGCCAACTGTTTGTGCAAGAAAATAAAGGGGCACGGGATCACAAGGCCATTCCCGGCTTGGCCAACTGTTTGTGCAAGAAAATAAAGGGCACGGGATCACAAGGCCATTCCCGGCTTGGCCAACTGTTTGTGCAGGAAAATAAAGGGGCACGGGATCACAAGGCCATTCCCGGCTTGGCCAATGTCTGTGCAAGAAAAATAAAGGGCACGGGATCACAAGGCCATTCCCGGCTTGGCCAAATGTTGGTGCAGAAAAATAAAGGGCACGGGATCACGAGGCCATTCCCGGCTTGGCCAAATGTTGGTGCAGAAAAATAAAGGGCACGGGATCACGAGGCCATTCCCGGCTTGGCCAAATGTTTGTGCAGAAAAATAAAGGGCACGGGATCACAAGGCCATTCCCGGCTTGGCCAATGTTTGTGTGAACTTTATGCAAGAAAATATCCATGAGTGTATGAATGTATAAAGAGAAATTGTATTTTATTTTTTTCATTTTGAAAATTCGACTTCGGTTAATTGTCGTCAGCACCATCACCCCTATCATCCTGCCATTATCCCTCATGAGAAGACTGCATCTTTTGATTCCATCCTATCTTCAATCTGCCATGTTACCCTTATTCTTGTATCTTTCATTCTCTTTTTGTCTGATCTTCCCATCGATTATATGATTTCCATCAAATCCGACATACCTTTAATGCTAAACAAAATCTCCCTGGCCTCCACTAATGCCTTTTAACGCCAGTTAATTTCCTTTAGCCCTCCTAGAGTTAAGAACACCACAATCTCTTTGGCTCCATCATGCCTTTTAGCGCCATTTAATTTCTTTCAGCTCCTTTACAGCCAAGAACACCAAAATCTCTCCGACTCCCCCATGCCTTTTAGCGTCATTTAATTTCCTTTAGCTCCTTCATAGCCAAGAACACCAAAATCTTTCAAGTCCCTGTGAAGAACAATATCCTAATGCACTTGTCATAATTCTCTTATTACTTGACTCAATTTCAAATAAATTCAATAGCATGGCGATGCTTGTACTATATGAGAATTTTGCGCAAGCAATCAAAATTTTGATGAAAACAATCAATGAATTAGGAACTCAGAAATGAATGACCTCAGAGCATTTTATTAAAATGGATAGATAACAAGAGAAACTGACGAGGTACGTATATGATTCCAGAAGGTTAGAAACAAAGGAAATAGCAGAAATCTTTGCAAGATATAAATGAAATAATTCCGATTCCGCACGAAACTGCCCCAGTTTTGTGTGGACCCACTTTGCAATTATTGAATCTGACTATTTCCATATGAAGCTTTTTCCCCACAAATTCATCACGTATATCTTTGATCATAACCAATTCACCTTTGTACAGCCTCGCTCTCTGTCATTCATTGTATTTCCTTATATTCATCTCAAATCCTCGAAAGGCCTCTGCCTCATTCCTCTCAGTTGCTTTCACCACACCTTTCTGATCTCAATATTATTTGAAGCTCCCATGAAGGGTTTTCACTATAGTAGAAGACTTTTCTCTTTTCCCTAATTTTTGCCTGAAGCGCCCACGAGGGGTTTTCACTCCAACGGGATTTTTATGGCTCTAATTTTTGCCTAGACCGCCCTTTCAGATTTTCAATCTAGCGAGCTTTTTTACTCTAATTTTTGCCTAGATCGCCCTTTCGGGTTTTCAATCTAGCGAGTTTTTTTTTTTTTTTTTTTTGCTATGGGTAATACTTTTTGATGGCGTCTGCATTCACCGGATTAGGCAATTCTTCTCCATCCATTCTTGTCAAAATTAATGCTCCTCCTTCAAAAGCTTTTTTCACCACATATGGTCCCTCATAATTCGGAGTCCACTTCCCTCGGTGATCCTTTTGAGGTGGCAAAATCATCTTCAACACTAACTCTCCCTCCCTGAAATTGCGAGGCCGAACTTTCTTATTATGTGCTTTCATCAATCTTCTTTGATACAATTGCCCTTTACAAATTGCTCGTAATCTTCGTTCTTCAATCAAATTCAACTGTTCATATCGCATTCGAGTCCATTCTGATTCTTCCAATCCTGCCTCCAGAACTACTCGAAGGGATGGAATCTCCACTTCGATAGGCAAAACTGCTTCCATACCATACACCAAGGAGAAAGGAGTCTCCCCGGTAGATGTGCGTATTGATGTTCGATAAGCATATAAAGCAAAAGAGAGCTTTTCATGCCAATCTTTGTAATTCTCTGTCATCTTCCCGATGATCTTCTTGATATTCTTATTCGCCGCTTCGACAGCCCCATTCATCTTTGGACGGTATGGAGTTGAGTTATGGTGACTAATTTTGAACTGGTCACAAAAATCCTTCACCATTTTGCTATTGAAATTCGTGCCATTATCAGTGATAATTCTTTCTGGGACTCCATATCGACAAACAATCTCTTTTCTCAAGAACTGAACAACCACACTACTCGTCACATTAGAATACGAAGCAGCCTCCACCCATTTAGTAAAATAATCAATAGCAACCAAAATGAAACGATGCCCATTAGAAGCCTTCGGCTCAATCGGACCGATAACATCTAGTCCCCACATCGAGAAAGGCCATGGTGATGTCAACACATGTAATGGATTAACGGGAACATGTGTCCTGTCTGCATAAATCTGGCATTTGTGGCATCTGTTTGCATAACTTATGCAATCCTTCTCCATGGTTAACCAATAATACCCTGCACGTATAATCTTCCGTGCCATTGCATATCCACTGGAATGAGTCCCACATATTCCTTCATGAATTTCTTTCATAATTAATCCAGCCTCCGCCATATCAACACAACGCAGGAAAACTATCCCATCATTCCTTTTATAAAGAACATTTCCACTCAAGAAGAAAGATCCCGCCAATCTCCTGATGGTGCGCTTATCATTCTCTGATGCCCCTGATGGATATTCTTTCTTTTCAATGTACTGTTGGATATCATGATACCACGGTTTACCATCAGGCTCTCCCTCCAAATTTGAATAGTAACCTCGGACTTCTTGTTTCTCAATTTTAATTAGCTGCACTTCCCCTTTTGGGTCTACATCAAACATTGCCGCCAAAGTTGCCAAAGCATCTGCTATTTGATTTTCTTCCCTGGGGATATGATCAAACTCAACCCGATCAAAAAACTTGACTAACTTTTTGATATGTTGGTAATATGGAATGAGCTTGTCATTTTTAGTTTCCCACTCATCATTCAATTGCCTAATCACCAACTATGAGTCACCATAGACCTGTAGCCTCCTAATCCCTATATCAATAGCAGCTTGAATTCCCATCGTACATGCTTCATACTCAGCCACATTGTTAGTACATTCGAAATACAACTTAGCTGTAAACGGGATAATATTCTCATCAGGTGATATTAACACTGCACCAATTCCACATCCTATGATATTAGAAGCCCCATCGAACAACATAGTCCATTTTGCCAAATCCTTCTGATTCCCCTCTTCTATCGACACAGTCATGACATCAATATCTGGAAACTTCAAATCCATAGACTGAGTATCATCAATTGCTCCATCTGCCAAATAATCTGCTATTGCGCTCCCTTTGATTGCCTTCTGTGTGACATACAAAATATCATATTCTGATAATAACATCTGCCATTTAGCTATCCTCCCTGAAAGAGAAGGTTTCTCAAAAATGTATTTGACAGGATCCATCCTGGAAATCAACCACGTCGTATGATAAAGCATGTACTGTCTAAGTCGATGTGCAGCCCAAACCAAAGAGCAACAAGTCTTCTCCAACATCGAATAATTTGCTTCACAACTAGTAAACTTCTTGCTTAAGTAATAAATGGCATGCTCTATTCTTCCCGATGAATCATGTTGTCCAAGCACACATCCCATCGAACTATCTGAGACAGTCAAATATGGAATAAGCGGCCTGCCAGCCACAGGAGGCATCAATACTGGAGGACTTTTCAAGTATTGCTTGATCTTTTCGAACGCTACCTGACAATCTTCATTCCACTCAGTAGAGTTACTTTTACGCAACAATTTAAAAATAGGTTCACAAGTAGCCGTCAACTGTGAAATGAACCTAGCAATATAATTCAATCTTCCCAAGAAAACCCCTAACTTCCTTTTCTGTCCGAGGGGGTGGCATCTCCAAAATCGCTTTCACTTTATCAGGATCTACCTCAATTCCTTTCCTGCTTACAATAAAACCTAACAACTTCCCCGAGGTTGCCCCAAATGTGCACTTAGCTGGATTCAACTTCAACTGATGTTTCCTTAATCGATCAAACAACTTTTGGAGATTCACAATATGATCTTCACCTTCTTTGGATTTTGCTATCATGTCATCCACATAAACTTCAACCTCTTTGTGCATCATATCATGAAACAGAGTGACCATGGCTCGCTGATAAGTAGCTCCAGCATTTTTGAGACCAAATGGCATGACTTTATAACAGAAAGTTCCCCATAGAGTAATAAAAGTTGTTTTCTCGCGATCTTCTGGTGCCATCTTGATCTGATTGTAACCCGAAAATCCATCCATGAAAGAGAAGGTAGAATGTCTGGCTGTATTATCCACTAAAACATCAATGTGAGGAAGAGGGAAGTTATCCTTCGGGCTCGCGCGATTGAGGTCTCTATAGTCGACACACATCCGAACTTTGCCATCTTTTTTAGGGACAGGTACAATATTCGCCACTCATTCTGGATATCGTGCCACTGCCAAGAAACCAGCATCAAACTGCTTCTTCACTTCATCTCTTATCTTCAACAACATGTCTACTTTCATTCTCCTCAACTTTTGTTTCACAGGGGTACATTCTGGAATTAATGGCAACTTATGAACAACAATGTTTGTATCAAGGCCCGGCATGTCCTGATAAGACCATGCAAAGACATCCTGGTAACCATGCAATAAATCTATCAACTTCTTTTTGCTTTCTCCTTCAAAGGCAGCTCCTACCTTGACTTCCTTTTTCTCCGTTTCAGTTCCCAAATTCACGACTTCAGTTAACTCTTGATGCGGCTGTATTATTTTCTCTTCTTGATTGACTTGTCTTAACATCTCAGGAAAAATCTCAACTTCTTCGTCTATTTCATAGTCAGATTCAACATTGTTAATGGGTGCATCAAAATCTGGGTCATTAAGTTCGTCCTCTTTATTATCATCATTTTCAATCCTGTTAAAGAAATGAATGAAAGTGGTATTGAGAATGGAGAATAAAACTTGAATGAAGATGAAGAAACATGAATATGGATGACTATCAGGAGATTTTCATTTCATAGAAAAGGAAATATGAACAAAGATAGAACATGCAATCGCCATACTATAAAATCTAATGAAAGCAAAGTAAAGCATGCTTATTACAAAAGACCCAAACGAAAGCCGTGAGCTAGGCCCACGATGGTAGTGCACTCGGGATTACTCTTGCAGGTTCTTGAAAGATACTGGGAGCTCCAGACTAGTCCAGTTGCCAAGTTTGAAGTTTGAGGGACGCGAGATGACAAAGCAAGGTCTAACAGCCGAACTCTGTTCCTCTTCCACCACAGCAACTTGGAACTCCTCAAACTGATCACATATATTTGCCAAAATTGCCCCAGTTTCATCTGTTGAGTTTCCCAATGACAGTTTTCCAAAAACTGCTCCAGTATCAACCAAACTTATCTTATTCTGCATCCCTCCATACACAAAACTATCATAAAGCCAAGGAATGAGTTTCTTTTTAACTTCCAGCTCCTTTCTTTCCAGACGAGCAAACCTCTTCGCTTGTTTTTCTGCTTGCACACGGTTCTTGTCAATCCTGGTCGGCTTATAACCCAAGCCCCAACGTTCTGGATGTTTCACCATTTTTATTGGCTTCTTAATTCCTTGTCGATTCTTACCAAGTCCTTCTCCCGGGCGAAACCCTTTTTTCAACATAAATTTTGCTACATTCTTCGTAACCTTGGAAACTTGTGGCTTTAAGGGAGAAAGTCCTTCCTTCACATAGCTAGCACTAGCAATTTCAAAAGATTGGAATGAACTCTCAATCCCCTCTGTCGGAGCATCAATAGGAGAACTATTAGACAAGCTGGCAACCATCCATTCTGACTGGCCTTTTACTATATAAACCCTTCCATCATAAACAAACTTGAGCATCTGGTGCAACGATGAGGGAACGGCTCTGGCAGTATGAATCCAAGGTCATCCCAACAGGCAACTATAGGTTGGTGAGATATCCATTACCACAAATGGTACATTGAAAGTTACACTTGCAACTTGTAAAGGTATTTCAATTTCTCCCATAATCTCTCTACGTGTTCCATCGAATGCTCTCACTACCATTGGTACTTGTCTTAAATAAGATCTGTCAATTGGCAGCTTCTCAAAAGTCTCCTTTGGTAAAATATTGAGGGATGACCCATTGTCCACCAGGATACTTGCTAATTCCTTTCCACGGCACATGGCTGAAATATGCAAAGCTTTGTTGTGCCCCATCCCTTCAGGCGGAATATCATCTTCAGTAAAGGACAACAAATGGGAGGCCAACACATTTCCTACAATGCCATTGAAAGAGTCTGTAGGAATCTTGTCTGATACATATGCCTGGTTTAACATTCTCATCAAGACTTGTCGATGTGGTTCAGAACTCATTATCAACTCCAAGATCGAAATCTTTGCAGGGGTTTTCTTCAATTGATCCACCACCATGTACTCACTCTGCCGAATAATTTTCAGGAACTCCTGAACTTCCACATCAGTTACAACTTTCTTTTTCTCTTCTGGGTGTACAAAAAGACCTTCTTCTGGAATAAAACCTGACTTTTCCACTTCAGGTATTGCTTTCCCTTTCCTTTTACGCTCTGCTTCAAGGTCCACCATTAGATTCCCTTCTGTCTCATTTCTCGTGTAACATCTCCCACTTCGGGTAACTCTACCAACGCCAGAAATATTATCTACCACTTCTCCTTGCTTTCCACTAGCTCCTGCTTCATAATTCCATGGCACAACCTTATCATTCTTGTACAAAGGATCTATCCTCGGAATCACACTCACTGGCTTGTCCTCTATAGAGTATTGCAAAACAAAAGGTTTCACGCAATTCGGCCTTGGTCCTTGATAGTAACCTCCTAGGACATTGACTTCATTTGATTGACCTTTCACCTCAAACTTTATTATCTTCAAATCCATCAACTGTTGTACCTTTCCCTGAAAGCCACAACAATTCTCAATAGCATGTCCCCTTTGTCCTTTATGGAATTCACAAGCCTTCATAGCGTCAAAAAGTCCACATTGAACGGGCGTATCCACTGCTACCTCCTCAACCAGTCCTTCTTTCCTCAACACCATAAACAACTGGCCCAACGGCATCGCAATCTCTGAGACCCATCTTTTTGTAGCACCGAATTCTTCAATGGCATTCACACCCTCCTTCTCATGATTAGGCAATGGATTGTTGTTGACATTTGACTTATTGATTGCATTAAGGTCCAGCCATTTCGCTTCAATCATCCCTTGGACTCTCCTTTTGAATTGTAGACAACTTTCGGTTGAGTGCCCGGGTGTACCTCCATGATATAAGCATGTGGTATTAGGGTCGTACCAATGGGGATATGGAGGTTGGTGGTCCCGTCCCGGAACAGGAGCTACTGCTCCTTGCGCTTGAAGTTTCGTGAAACATTCAGCATAGGTTATGGGCAAAGGATCGAAATGCTCAACGGGCCGTCTGGGTCTTTGGTTTTGGAAATTTGGACGAGGACTTTGGTAAGTGTTTGGGCTGTGGAAATTTTGATAAGTGTTTGGGTTTTGGAAGTTTTGGTAAGTGTTTGGGTTTTGTGGGTATTGATTGGGTGATGGTGCGTTGAATCGGGGTGGATAAGGATTCTGGGTGTGGTCATGGTTATGGTTATAATAGGCTCCTGGACTTGACATCCTTGGGGAATTGCTTCTAGGGCGATAGTCTGAAGTAAGCGCACCATAAACAGCGGGATCAAAATTCACAAAATGCACTTCAGTCTTTTTGCCATTACTTCCTTTAGCTGGGTCCGGTTTATCAAGGGTGGGATAATGCAGAGTACCTCTCTTCATACATCGTTCAACTCGTTCTCCTGCCTGTATCATATCAGCTAGGTTATTGTGGCCACCTCCCGCCAAATTGGAAGTATAAGGTTCCTGGAGAGCATCAATAAAAACATTCAACAAATCCTTCTCTGATAGTGGTGGAATTATCTGGGCTGCCAAATCCCTCCATCGATGGGCAAATTCCCTAAAGCTTTCCCCACTCTTCATTGCTGTGTTCTGCAGATCGTAAATGGTAGGGATCTTCTCTTCATTATGCTTATACTGCTTCATAAACATTTCAGCCAAATCCTCCCACGAAGCTACTGATGAGGGATTAAGGGTATTGAACCACCTTTGAGCTGCCCCAGTCAAACTATCTTGGAAATAATGCATCAACACTTTCTCATCGCTTGCATATGGCTGCATACGTCGACAATACATCGTTAGATGATCCAATGGAACCCCAGTGCCATCAAACACACTGAATTTTGGTAGTACAAAATCATGCGGAATATTCAGATTCTTCACAAGGCACAAATTGGCCGGATTCAGCATGCCTGAAACATTAAAACCCTCCATGGCTCAACTTCTTAGTGGCATCTATTGAGTAATTTTCTTCATTCTGAACTCCCTCATTCACTACTCTGGCAGTTACAGCTCCTACAATATTAGCATCGACTGGGAAGGGATTATCATGCACATGGGTCTCAACTGGATGAATATATGTCGGGTTCTGAGTGGTTGCCTATTGGGAAACATACTGATGCTGATGCAAACCAGGCAAAGGCTGATTACGAATAGGAGTAAACCCGGGTGGGTAAGTTAGTATTTCTTGGTGCAGATGATTCTCAGGAATCTCTAGTATTTCAGAATTTTCAGCTACTCCCTTTCCTTTCATCAGCAACGCCATATTCTTCATCAATAAGGCCATATGTTCTTTGATTTCAGCTATATCCTGATTCTGACTATGCTCACCCATTTCCTGCTCCATATTCTCAATAATTCTTGATTGTAGGCGAGTCTGATAGGGGTGACGATGTTGCTTCTTGAAAGCTATGATTAATGATGCACTAAAATCCCAATTAAGAATGTGTACAACAAAACATCAGCCGCAAATGAATAAATCACACAAAAATAAAACATGCCATTTACATGGGGTAACCTAAATTTCTGGAGGTTTCGGCCATGGATCTAGGGCTTTATAAAGTGCGTGGGTAAGTTTATCTAACTACTCCGCGAGGTCCCAGATCATGTTGCTTTTAAAATCCCAACTATTGGGACAAAAGCTCCTCCCTTAACTTTTAAGGGAAGTCGATCCGGTGAGGATATCTTCCACTATCCATGCGGAGACGGAATCTCACGAGAATAGTGGTCAACCCTCTCTAATACTAAAGGTAGAGCCCGGGTGGTAGGCTACAGTGAGTGTAAATGTATGAGATGACAAATACTTTACCACAACAAAATAAATCAACATCTCTAACATATAAAGGAAACAAACAATTAATCATACAAAAAGAAGTAACCGTAGCCAATCAATTTAATCATATGGGCTTGACCCTCTTAGGTTTAAAAAAACCTGGTTTCCCCAGCAGAGTCGCCAGTTGTCGCAACTGGGGTCACGACGCGGACCGGCGTTGGAGGATGAAAAATGTTTAGAGTCGACACCAATTGATTTAAGGTGCAATTGGACACCGTAAGGACCTGCGAACCAGAGAAAAGGGTACGGGGATCGATTGAGTGTGGGGAAGGTGTTAGGCGCCCCATAACTCCCGTTTGAAAACGGTTACCCTAATTAATTTCATGGCTATCTTATGGATACTTGCTATTTGCAAGATATAATTGTTAAAGTTTGAATTATTACCTTCAACACACTTATCAACTTATGATAGTGTTTATTTGGAGACACACTACCAACTTTTGGTAGATTTAATTTAAAACACCAACTTATGGTGTTAATGATAAAATGTCCTACCAACTTTTGGTAGGTTTAATTTTAGATACCAACTTATGGTTTATTTAATAAAATGCCCTACCAACTTTTAGTAGGTTTAATTTTAAATACCAACTTATGGCATAAATGATAAAATGACCTACCAACTTTTGGTAGGTTTAATTTTAAATACCAACTTATGGCATAAATGATAAAATGACCTACCAACTTTTGGTAGGTTTAATTTTAAATACCAACTTATGGTATAAATGATAAAATGACCTACCAACTTTTGGTAGGTTTAATTTTAAATACCAACTTATGGTATAAATGATTATTTGGAAAAGTGTCATCTATCAATTTAACCTATTATTGCCAACTTATGGCAAATTCATAAATGAAATCAAATAAGGTTCATAATTCAAATAAAGGAAATCAACTTATGATTTCTTTAATTGAAATGACCTATATTCAATTTTAAGCCTATATATTCATAATCCACACTTGTACAAATAATCCAAATAATAAATGTCGAAATTATACAAATCGACATGAATAAGATAAATTACACAATATGGGGGGCCAAATATACACAAATTGCAATAAACCAAACAAAATCTTGAAATTGCTCAAGCCTCCATCAACTCGTCCAAATAATATCCAAGCCCGAGCCTCGTCCAACAAAACAAACATAAAGAGAGGGAAAAATAGAATACTCCAATGTAAATCAAGATTTAAATCGAGTCAAGACCACATTATGAGATTCACACGTATCCAAACCAAGAAAATCAAATCCAAATATGGTCTCTCTCGCCTTTTCCAACAAGAAATAGAAGAAGAAAAAAAAAATGCAAAGAGAAAGGACTCAACATATTAGTATCGAAAACACTCCCAAGCATCACATATGTCCAAGGTGAATGCAAGAAACACCATGTCTATTCTTAGTCAACATCCGAGGATGCTAAAAATGAATCAAACATTGAAATCAAGTGTCAATAGAGCTATACTTGAGTGAAAGATATGAGGGGTATGAAGCTTCTACCAAAAAAATCCAAAGAATCGGTTTTCCCCCTCTCTCCTTCTCTCCTTCTCTTCTTCTCTTCTTCCTCTCCCCTCTCTTCCTCTCTTCCTCTCTTCTTTTTTTGTTTTTCTTCACCAAAAGCCAAAGCCTCCCCCTTCTTCTCTCTCACGCCTCCTCTCTTCTTATTCTTTTTCTTTCCCCAATTTGTGTCACCTTTCTCTCTTTGTCTCCTTCTTTTTATTATTTTTCTTTCCCCAATTTGTGCCACACCTTTCTCTCTTTGTTCCCCCACTTTCCTTATTTCTTGGCTTTTTCTTTTTTACTTTTCCATTCTTCTAGCAAAAATCATAAAAAGATGTGACATTTTTTAAAACAATTCTCTTATTTTTAGATATTTTCTAAGATTTGATCTTATTGGGTCAAGATTTGAGTATTTAAGGATCCAAGAAAGGGATTATGAATATCTATGGGCTTATAGGTCAAAGAAATGAGCTTTTGCATTTTTTGTGTTCTTTTTTCTATTTTTTCTTTTTCGGATCGGACGAAATCCGGTTACTACAAGGAGGAGGGTGCGTGGCATGGATGGACCCCTGGAGAGGGATAGGACTAGATAGTTCTAAACTTGATATATGTTATTACTATTTTGTCGTATCTATGTTTCTCAGTTGAGACATTGTGTGATATCCCTATTCGATGATGGGATGGACAGTAGGGAGGGTACTCCGTGTGATCGAGACTCCCGAACCGGGTTTGTGGACTTCGTGTCCTGACGATTTCTTATGTTTGCTGGATTGCTATTTGTGATGGATGTTGATTATATATGTTGTTGTGTGGAGAAATTATGTGTGACTGTTAGGTGGCCTGAGGCCCTGCTTAGATGTGAGAATTGATTAATGCTATGATTGTTAGGTGGCCTGTGGCCCTGCATAGAATTGAGAATTTAAATTTGTGATGTGAATTGTTAGATGGTTGGAGGCCCTGCCTAGGTTGTGAATATATTTGTGAAATTGCTGCGTGTTACTTCAGGTTGGCATCCTCTGTATTATGGGGAGGTGCTGTCGAAATTTTTGATGACCTAATGATTGAATTAATTAGGAGATTGATTAAGAGGATACCAAAAGTAACGCATTCCTGGTCGGGGCGTTACATTTTGGTATCGGAGCCAGGTTACGAAATTATAGGATCTATGTATGGGTCCAGGGAAGTGTTTGTAGTATGTTAGTGAGTCTCCAGGCCATGTCACGACCTCCACTGATTCGGTATGTACTTTTTCTCTATAAACTCTTGTTTGAGTTTGTTGTTGAATTACACAATCTGTGGTGATGCAGATGGATACTCATAGGACGACTCGATCTTCTCGTACTACGGAGGCCCCTAGTGTTGAGGGTATGTGAGGGAGACCGAGAGGCCGAGTTAAGGGCCGAGGTGGTAGGACTACACGTACTACTAGGCGTACTTCCAGTACACAGGAGTCGATACCTGATTCTGATACAGGGACATGGGAGGAGGAGATCGTACAGGACAAGCCACATACAGGTAGTGGCCAGCATGCGAGGACCACGGTTGTTCCACCAGGACAGGTGCGGGAGACCCCAGGTGTTCAGGTGACACTTCCTACTATTGAGGAGCCACCAGCATCTATGAGGGACATTGTGGAGATAGTGAGGTCACTAGCTCAAGTGGTACAAACTCAGATGGTTAGGGCACCACTGGACCGCAGTGAGGGGTAAAATTTCAGGAGCTGACATTGAGGATAGAGCTGTGCCGAGACCTGGATGAGAGTTATATGAGATGGAGCAGCTGCGTAAGACAAATCCCCCAGAGTTTTCTGTAGAAGGGGAGGGCTTTGAGGCTGGGGAGTGGTTGCGCCAGATAAGCAGGCGATTGGGGACTTTGGCTATACAGGACAATAGGAGGATGATGTTAATCTCATATTATTTAAGGGGGATAGCTTTTGAGTGGTGGGATTCTTTGGATCAAAGGAAGAATGATTTGACTTAGGTGTCCTTTGAGTTACTATTCATGCAGCGGTTCGTGCCATGATCTTTCCAGGCGGATAAGGTCAAACAGTATCTTGATTTGGTGCAGACGCCCGAGATGACAGTGTCACAGTATACCAAGAAGTATGAGGAGTTGTACAAGTATGGGAAGAAATATGCTCCAGATGATGAAAGCAAAGCTGAGAAATACCGACATGGTTTACTTCTGAGCATTGGCAGGATGGTGATTGCTTCCAAGGTGAGGACTTATGATGAGACGGTGGATATGGCACTAGAGTTAGAGCGAGGAGAGCACAACTCCGGCCAGTATTGGGATGTGCAGAAAGGTCGTAAAGCTTCAACAATTAATGGCAGTGGAGGAGGTAGCCAAAAGAAACCGAGGACTGAGTTTCAGGGCTTGAGGGGCTAGTAGGTTGAGCAAGGCAAAGGTTCAGGACCAAGGGATGGCAAGATTATGTGTTACAAGTGCGGTCGGGAGGGCCATAAGAAGAATCAGTGCACCGTCATAGGAGTCAAGTGTTATGGGTGTGGTATGGTCGGTCATAGGAAGCATGAGTGTCCACGGGGTGGCAGAGCTTTAGAGCAGTCACAGGCATCGGGTTTACCACCACCAGCTTCTACTCCAACTCTTCCTTCTACTGTTCCATCAGGAGGAAGGGGGCGAGGTGGGGCTAAGCAGCAGACAGCATTGGCTCATGGGAGAGCATTTGCACTAGGACACCATGAGGCATCTGAGCTTCCTAACTTCATTGGAGGTGCCTTTCTCATTTCAAATTGTTGGTCAAAGGTGTTATTTGATTCAGGAGCTATGACATCATTCATTTCTACGTCCCTTGCGCATGTATTGAGTTTGAAAATCTCTCCAATGAGGTCAATGTTTACGGTAGACACTCCTTTTAGGCATTTCACCTTATTGGAGGGTGTAGTTATTGATTGTGTGTGCCGATTTGGTAGTCTAGCTCTAAAGGCTGATTTGTATATCTTAGACTTCAAGGATTTTGATGTAATCCTTGGAGTAGATTGGTTAACAAAGCATCATGCGTTGATGGATTTTTGGGAGAGGAAGGTCACACTTAATGTACCGGAAGGAGGGGTGATACAGTTACACGGGTCAAAGGGTGTTCCATGTCCTCACTTCATGGACAACCCTTCATATCAAAATTGTAGAATCACGAGTTTGATTACATCGGCACCTAGGAGTGATGTAGCTACTCCGACATGTGTGGTAGAAGAGTACATGGATGTATTTTCGGATGAGTTACCTGGGTTACCATCGAAGAGGGAGCTTGAATTTACCATTGAGTTGTATCCAAATGTTAAGCCAATTTCGATTCCACCATATCAGATGGCTCCGACAGAATTGAAGGAATTGATGACTCAGTTGGAAGAGTTGCAAGATTTGGGGTTTATTAGACCGAGTGTGTCCCCATGGGGAGCACCGGTATTGTTCATAAAGAAGGAGGATGGCTCATTGAGGATGTGTATAGATTATCGGCAATTAAATAAGGTTACGGTAAAGAACAAGTATCCGTTGCCACGGATAAATGATTTGTTTGATCAATTGAGAGGTGCTAGGCATTTCTCTAAGATTGACTTACGTTCGGGGTACCAATTGAGGATTAGAAATGAGAATATTTTAAATACGGCATTTAAGACATGATATGGGCACTATGAGTTTTTAGTGATGCCATTTGGGTTGACAAATGCTCCGACAGTGTTTATGGATTTGATGCAAAGGGTCCTTCACCCATTCTTGGATAGATTTGTGATTGTGTTCATTGATGATATTTTGATTTATTCTCTGACGGTAGAGGAGCATGAGGAACACTTGAGGTTAGTGCTGCAAATGTTGAGAGAGAATCAATTATATGCTAAGTTGAGTAAATGTGAGTTTTGGGCTACGGAGGTGAAATTCTTAGGCCATGTGATTAAGCAAGAGGACATTGCGGTAGATAACTCTAAGGTTGAATCCGTGTTGAATTGGGAGAGACCTATGAATGTTTCAGAGATTAGGAGCTTCTTGGGTTTAGCGGGGTATTATAGGAGGTTTATCCAAGACTTTTCACGTGTTGCCGCACCTGTGATGCAACTCACGCGGAAAGGTACACCATTTGTGAGGTCGGATGAGTGTGAGAAAGCTTTTAAGGATTTGAAGGGTAGGTTGACATCTCCACCGGTATAGTGGTTCTAGAGAGGAGTGTAGGATACCAAGTGTATTGTGATGCTTCCGGAGTGGGGTTGGGTTGTGTGTTGATGCAAAGAGATAGGGTAGTGGAGTATGGTTCTAGGTTGTTGAAGATACATGAGAAAAACTATCCGGTTCATGATTTGAAGTTGGCAGCAATTGTATTTGCCTTGAAGCAATGGAGGTATTATCTTTATGGGGAAAAATTTGAGGTATTTTCGGATCATAAGAGTCTTAAGTATCTATTCACCCAAAGAGAGTTGAATTTGCGACAAAGGAGGTGGATGGATTATTTAGAGGACTATGACTTTAGTTTACAATATCACCCAGGGAAGGCAAATGTGGTTGCGGATGCATTGAGTAGAAAGCATAGAGTTGCTAGTTTGTTTATACATGAGTGGGGAATTGTAGAGACAATAAGTCAATTTGGTTTCGAGTTGCAAAGTGTAGAGGAAAGGGTGTATTTGTGTAGTATGACTTCTAGACCAATGTTGATTCAAAAGGTGATGGATGCACAAAATGGGGACCCGATTTTTGATACATTTGAGGAGGACTCCGGATGGGTGTGGGTGTGAGGTTTGCGGGGAGATTGATAGTACCCGATGACAAAGAGCTACAAGAGGAGATCTTGAAAGAAGCACACCATTCTCAATTTGCTATGCATCCCGGAGGCACGAAGATGTATCAAGACTTGAGAAGAAACTTTTGGTGGAGAGGCATGAAGGCCGATGTAGCTAGATTTGTGACAAGATGCTTGACATGTCAACAAGTGAAGGTGGAACACCAAAGGCCGCCGGGTTTGTTGCAACCCCTACCGATGGCACAATGGAAATGGGAGATGATCACTATGGACTTTGTGACAGCATTACCGATGACACTTAAGCAAAATGATACCATATGGGTGATAGTCGATAGATTGACCAAATCAACTCACTTCCTACCGGTGAACAAGACGGACACTTTCGAGTCATCGAGTACATTGTACGTGCAGGAGATAGTGCGACTCCACGGAGTGCCACTATCCATTGTGTCGGATCGAGACCCGCGATTTACGGGTAGATTTTGGGGTAGTTTGCAGGAGGCCTTAGGGACGCAACTGGATTTCACTATGCCATATCACCCGCAGAGTGATGGACAAAGTGAGAGGACTATCCAGATTTTAGAAGATATGTTGGGTGCTTGTGTGGTAGATTTTGGTGGTAATTGTGAGAAATACCTATGTTTGACAGAGTTTGTGTACAACAACTCATACTAGAGTAGCATCGGGATGGCACCATTTGAAGCACTTTATAGGAGGCCTTCTAGATCACCATTGTGTTGGGCGGAGGTTGGAGAGAAAGTAGTATCAGGACCCGAAATGGTGAAAGAGGCGAGAGACGGAATTGAAAAGATTAGAAAAAGGTTGATCACGGCTCAAAGTAGGCAAAAGTCCTATGCGGATAAAAGGAGAAGGCCATTGGAATTTACGGTTGGGGAGAAGGTATTTTTGAAGGTTAGTCCGCGACGTGGCATTCAAAGGTATAGCGAGCAAGGAAAGTTGGCACCACGGTTTGTAGGTCCTTTTGAAATTCTTGAGCTAGTAGGACCGGTAGCATATCGTTTGGCTCTTCCACCAAAATTGGCTAAAGTTCATAATGTGTTCCATGTTTCCATGTTACGAAAATATGAGCCGGATCCATCACATGTTTTAGATTGGACTACATTAGAAGTGGAGGAAGATGGAAGCTACATTCTTCAACCTCTGAGGATTTTGGATCGAAAGGACAAGGTCACGCGATCAAGTACCATACCGCTTGTAAAGGTCTTGTGGATGCATCATGACACAGAAGAGGCGACTTGGGAGCTTGAGTCGAAGATGAAGGAGAAATATCCACATTTATTCACAAGTCTAGGTACTTTTTAACTTTCGGGGACGAAATTTCTTTAAGGGGGAGAGGATGTAATACCCCGAACTTCTTTTCTTTTAGAAATTAGGTAAGACCAACAAGTGTTGAGTATATATATATATAATCATTAGAAATTAATACCGAGTGATTTGGGAGTGTACGAGTGGTTTTAAAACTGAAAATTTTGACTACAGGGGTAACCATCCGGATAGTTTTTAAAAGCCGTCCGGACAGATATAGAAGAAACTGAAACAGGTGATTTTTTAGCATAGGTGTCCGGACACCTCCTTAAATCTTTCACCCAAAATTTGTTTAAAACATCCATTTTCGTGATTTTTTTCAAAATACCCGACCTAAACAAACACTAAACCTCATTTTCTCTCAAATTTCCTCCCTTCCATATATCTAAGATCATCAACCGAGGTAAGATTACCTTCTTTCAAGTTGTTTCAAGTTGGATTCCTAACTTCTCTCTCTAGCTTACATATTCTTAAATTCCTCTCTTTGTTCTAATCTTTCAAGGTTTGAACCCAAACTCAAATCCATGGGTTCCTACATCATTTGAGGCCTCAAGGAAGCTTGAATCCCTTCCCTCTACTTGTTTCTACAACCTTGGTAAGTTTCTTAAACATAAAAGCTAGTATTTAAAGATTGGGTGATTTGGGATTCTAGGGTTTTATGGGTTTTGTAGATTTGGGGGAAATTCTTTAAATTAGATGAAATTAGTGATCTAATAGGTTGATTTAGACTTGTTTATGGTTGTATTGCTAGATTCTATTGTTGATTGGAGTAGCAAGCTTGAGTTGGTGAAGTTCAAGAATTTGTGAAGTTTTGGGTAAGAGAAGGTAATGAGTTCTTGATTTATTGGATTAATTTGTATTAGATATGTGCAATTGAAGTTGTTTGTATATTGATTGGAGGATGGGTTTACCGAATAATAGGTTGGTTGAGACCGGGAAAAGTCAAGGGTGAGTATTGATTTACATAGCTAATTTTTGGAGTGCGAGATAGGGAAATTCCACCTTTGTTATTCTCCTGAATATGTTATCCTATTACGAATGTTGCTCTTTCCCAATGTTCATTATAAATTGGTTCTCGCCTTAATTGCACCTAAGGGAGAACAACCCCACTTTGTGATATCCTTATTGTATTATTTGAATTATATTGCATACCCTACTTGTTCAATCTTCCATTGAGCATGAATTACTCTTGAACATGCATCATGTAGTAGTATAATATATATGTATATATATAGGATGTATAAATACCCGATTGCATAACCATGTTGGACATGCATTGTAGTTGCATGGTAGATATCGGGTATGGACTTGTATATCTCCTAGTTGTGATTGATGTGAAATGTGGGATGTCGTTGGGCATTTCAAGGTTCCCATGAGTACGGGAATGTCGGTGGGCCGGATCAGGATTCCACATGTGCTCGAAACACCATGCGATGATGTCGTTGGGCTGTTCAAGGTCCCGATATGTATTGGGATGCCGGTGGGCCAAGTTAGGATCTCGAATGGTGTGATTATTTACTTGTGTTGGTGTACATGATATTAGCTATCATATTGTTGCATTTATACCTTTCTTTAAGATTTCAACTTTATGTTATTCACTTACTCTTTATTATTCCCTACTGGGCCTTTCGCTCACCCATTTCTTTCTCCTATTCCCTCTTTGCAGGTGAGTCTAGTTCGGGTACCAGGGTCGCGGATCAGGAAGAGGGTGCGTGATATCCCTGGAGAGGGATAGGACTGGATAGTTCTAAACTTGATATATGTTATTACTATTTTGTCGTATCTATGTTTCTTAGTTGAGACATTGTGTGATATCCCTATTCGATGATGGGATGGACGGTAGGGAGGGTACTCCGTGTGATCGGGGCTCCCGAGCCGGGTTTGTGGACTTCGTGTCCTGACGATTTCTTATGTTTGCTGGATTGCTATTTGTGGTGGATGTTGATTATATATGTTGTTGTGTGGAGAAATTATGTGTGACTGTTAGGTGGTCTGAGGCCCTGCTTAGATGTGAGAATTGATTGATGCTATGATTGTTAGGTGGCCTGAGGCCTGCTTAGAATTGAGAATTTAAATTTGTGATGTGAATTGTTAGATGGCCGGAGGCCCTGCCTAGGTTGTGAATATATTTGTGAAATTGCTGAGTGTTACTCCAGGTTGGCATCCTCGGTATTACGGCGAGGTGCTGTCGAAATTTTTAGTGACCTAATGATTGAATTAATTAGGAGATTGATTAAGAGGATACCAAAAGTAACGCATTCCGGGTCGGGGCGTTACAACCACCAAGAGTGGTGCCTACGGCTTAATTTGACTCAACACGGGGAAACTTACCAGGCCAAGACATGGTAAGGATTGACAGACTGAGAGCTCTTTCTTTTTTTTTTTGATCAAATGTAAGTATGTATTGAAGATGAAAAGTGATACAAAACTGGAAAGTCCAGAGAGTTTATATACAAAAGAAACCCACCCTGACATGTCAGGAGAAATACCAGACCCAGACAGTCTAGGTAAGCATTACAAAACACAGCAAAAATCACAAAAAGAGGTTACCCAAGATACCAGAAAAGACAGCTGGTTTCTAAGGTAACCTCCCTATCCAACCCAACAACCAGACCTGAAGGAACAGCTCAGCTATCCTGGTTACAAAGAGATAGTAGCCAAGCCACCAAACCAGAATAACCACAGTCTAGCTGTAAGGAAAAAGCTCTCCAGCAGCCAACAGGATCATCCAACAGAGGTAAAACAGTACTAGAAAAGAACCAGGGATGCAGATAGAACCATCAACAAGCTCCACCAGCAACCAAAACCATAAAATAGTAAAACCAAAAAACAGTATAATCAACAAATCCAGAAATAACCTCCAGCAGTGAAACTCCAACTAGATTGAACAGAGATTATAACATAGAAACAGGACTCAGTAGCAAGAAGACAGCACCCACATCCAGTCCTATTCCAACCCAACAGAACGGATCCCAAAGTAGTTGGCAACCACCCTGTTAAACTCCTGGAGGAAGGGTGGTGTCCTTGACATGGAAAAACATAATAGTAAAGAACATCACTTGAAACCTATGAATCAGAAGATCAACAGGATAACAAGTTTTTTCAAAAATTCTTCTATTCCTCTCTTGCCAAATTAGATACACTACCAAGCCTAGAGAAACCCTCCTCATTCTACCTATTGAGACATTCCGCCACTCTTCAACCCTCTAATGGCACTAATCAAAGTAGCCATTCTTCTATTAATACGTAGCCAACAGGTAATCCTTCTCCAAAAGTCAGAAGTCCAACTACAATTGAAGAATAAATGCATATGAGACTCCTCTTCTTGCCTGCAAAAAATACAAAAAGTGTCTGTAGGTACAAATCTGAGTTTATCCCTTGTTCTCAACCTCCCCAAAACAGCAAGCCAAAGAATAAAACTATATCTAGGCAAGGACCATGCTTCCCACACCACTTTAACCCAGCTAACAGTGGGCTTTTTAACTCTAAAATGCTCATAAGCACAGTTGGAAAACAGATGAGGTCCATTTTGCCAGCTATGAATAAGAATTATGGCCAGATTCTGCCCTCCACAATCCTGCACAAGCTGGTTTTTGAGATAGAAAATTGCCTTCCACAGAGGAGAAGAGTTCCTTTGCAAACCAGCATGCCAAATAGGAAGTTGATTTAGATAGCAATGGTGCACCCTCTGTATCCATAGAGAGTCAACTTTGATGTGAATGTTCCACAAATGCTTGGCAATGAAACTGAGATTCCTAGCCCTGAGATCCATAAGCCCTAAACCCCCTTCTTCCTTAGGAAACAAACATTAACCCAAGCAACAAAAGCAGAATTTCTCCTCATGGCATTTCCACCCCATAAAAAATTCCTACATAAACAAGTGATCTGCTTAATAACCTACTCTGGCAGAGGAAAAATGCTAAACCAAAATTGGACCATTCCCTGTAGAACAGACTTCAGAAGCTCCAGTCTACCAACATAGGATAGATGCTTCCCCAACCAGCTCTGAATGGCCATCTCCAGTTTTTCCAACAGTGGAGAGAACTGACTTACCAAAAGTCTATGAGGACTAAGAGGAACCCCCAAATACTTAGAAGGAAAAGAACCCTCTGAAAACCCAATATCTTGAAGAATTCTTTGCTTGGTTTCATCACCAACTCCCCCAAAATAAATGGAGGACTTATCAGCATTAATTTCTAGACCAGAAACACTACTGAAGTTCAACAGTTGCTGATGAAGAATATGCATAGAAGGCCTATCTCCCCTAGCAACCAGAAGGATATCATCTGCAAAGGCCAGGTGAGTGATTTTATGATGAAGGCACTTAGGGTGATATTTAAACTCAGGATTTACAGAGGCAAGATTTAGCAATCTGGTAAAGTACTCCATGCAAGCAATGAACAAGTAAGGAGAAAGAGGATCCCCCTGTCTTATACCACCCTTGCCATGAAAGAACCCAAATAAATCTCTATTAACAGCCACAGAAAAATAGGTTGTCTGCACAAACTTCATAATAAGATGGACAAACTGTCTTGAGAACCCAAGTATCAAGAGCAGCTGCCTAATAAAAGGCCACTGAACAAAATCAAAAGCCTTCCTGAAATCAATCTTAATAAGGCATCTAAGAGAAGATCTTTTCCTGCCATAATTCCTAATAAACTCTTGAACCAAGTTAATGTTGTCTGTCATTCTCCTCCCTCCCAAGAAAGCATTCTAGATAGGACTAATAATACTTTGTAAAGCCTTAGCTAATCTTCCAGCAAGAATTTAAGATATGACTTTGTGAGTAACATTACAACATGAGATAGGTCTAAAATCTTTCACAGAATTCACATTAGCAGATTTAGGGATTAAAGCAATCACAACATGATTAACTTGTCTCAAGAGAGCACCTGAAATAAAGAAATCCTTCACAGCTGCACATAAATCATCCCTAACAATATCCCAAGACTTCTTGAAAAAGACAAAAGAGTAGCCATCAGGCCCTGGAGCCTTATCATTCCCAATAGAGAATAGGGCATTTTTAATATCCTCAACAGTAACAGGAGCTAGAAGAAGATTCTGAGCACCTTCATCAAGACAAGGACCACTCTGCACCACATTCAGGTCCAAAGAAAGAGTTGGCTTGGAGGTTCCCAGAAGCTGCTGATAGTACTTAACAAACTCACCCCCAACTTCATCAATAGATTTAGTAAGGCTACCATTATCACAAAGAATGGCAGCAATAAAGTTCCTTCTATGATTTTGACTAACCATAGCATGAAAAAAACTCGAGCCTTTATCACAATCCTTCAAAAATTTAGATTTAAGCTTTTGACTGAAGAACATATTCTCAGTAGACTAGAGGTGAACCAGATTCAATTTCAAAAGTTTCTCCTACGTTAGCAACTGGGGATTATCCATATCTGTTTGAAGCTGAATTTGGTGCGCTTCCAAAGCAGAGGTAGCTCTAATAACCCTTATAGAAATGTGACAAAAGTACAATTTATTCAGCAACTTCAAAGGGGCTTTCAAATGCTTGAGTCTTTTACAAATAACAAACATAGGGGAACCATGGACAGGAATGGACCAATTTGTATTAACCAACTGCAAAAACTGATCATGATCCACCCACATATTATAAAACTTGAAGGATCTCCTACCCTATAAATGTAGAGCACCAATTTGGACTCTAGCTTGTGAATGATCAGAAAAAGCACCAGGAGGAGAGAAATGAACTTGGCAAAGCATCTGCATAGAATACCAAAGAGGATTCACAAGGACCCTATCAATTTTACTCCAAACATTACCATTAGACCAGGTGTAATGACTACCAATGTAATTCAAATCATAAAGACCCAATCTGAGTAACACTCCCTGAAGTCAGCAGTTTCATAAGCAGTAACACTACTCCCTCTGTGCCTATCAGCCTGAGACAAGACAGAGTTAAAATCCCCCAGAATAAGCCAAGGAATAGTGGGGGACCAACTCCTCAAATCATCCTAGAGAACTCTCTTAGCAATAATAGTGTTAAAACCATAGACAAAAGCAGCATCAAACTTGATCTAGCTCACTATATAGGTAATAGCAACATGCACTGCTTGAGCAGAGAAAGCAATCGGCTCAACATTAACGATAACAGGACTCCAGAAAACTACAATTCTAGCTGTACTGATAGTGCCTAAATTAACAAGAAATTTCCAATTCTTCAGCTTAAACTTCTGAAACAAATTAAGTTTAGAGAAACTCAACTTAGTTTCAAGAAGACCACAAACATCAACTTTGCTTTTCTTCATGAGGCTAGCAACCTCATGCTGCTTTAGAGGACTATTAACCCCTCTAATATTCCAACTGTACACTAACATTGAATAGGAGGAGGTGATGGAGACCCCCTAGCATCTCCTGATGCCCTCCTAGCAAGATTCCTAGCACCATTCCTTGTTCTAACCCCCTCAGAACCGACATGTTTAGTTTATCAACTTTATCAGTGATAGTGACATGCCCCTCATGAGTAACCAGACTACCACCACCTTGAGTTTCATTACTGCTTGAGTCCCTAATTTCTTTTTAGGAATTTTTGAGTTCTTTCTGCCTCTGATAACCTCCCAACCATCATCAACTTCCAATTGCATAGGATCAAAATTAGTAGTTTCAAGAACTGCCTTGCCCTTCTGTTTATCAACTGAACCATTCCTTCCAGACTGATCCCCCAGTCTATCCAGCACACTTCCTTTCTCAACACCTTCCATATTTCTATCAGACTGACCCCCTACCTTGCTGCTACCAGCTTTAGTATTAATAGGCCTAGAACACACCCCAATGGTATGTCCAAGAACCTTGCAATTTTTGCAAAATTTAGGCAAGGTTTCATACTCCATAGACTGCTCTAAGGGGGTACCATTAGGTAATAGAATGTCAATGGTGTGAAGTAATTCATCTAACAGATCAATTTCCACCAAAACCTTAGCATAAGATAGCCTTGAGAGGGTTGAGGTTAATTTGTCACATTGTAAAGGCTTTCCCAACACACTAGCTATCTTGGATAAACACTTCATAGACCAGCATTTCAAAGGTAAATTAGGGAATTTAACCCAAACTGGGACACCAGTCATTTCTTCAGAAGCAAAATCAAAATATTCAGGCATAGATCGAAGCATTAAAGGTCTCCCATAAACCAAATAAGGACCCCCACTCAGCACGGCAAGCTGATCCACTTCTTTAGTGAATCTATATATCAACCAATCAGAATCATGAATAGTCAATACTGCCTCACATTTCCAGACTGATTCAATGATGCCATTCAAAGTCCTATAACCAGGGAATTTACCAGTAACATAACCAATTATACAGTTATTCCATACATCACAATTATCATCCAAATCATCACCAAGCAAAATGCAGTTCTTCCTAGCACTGATTTCAGAAAAATGCTCAAGTTTTGGACAAGAATCTAAACTTCTATTGCTACTAAATAAATCACGCCATTTACCCTTAATTGGAACCTCAAGATTACCTAAAAGAAAAGAACCAGTAGCAGCTTCAATAAAGACTAGAGCATTACCCTGGCTTCAGAGCTCAATATCAAAATTCCCACTATTAACACAATCAGCACTGGTTTTAACCCTAGCCCCACGACCTCCCTCAGACATGAATAATCCATTACTGGTTTCACCAATCTCCAAGTAAGTAGAACGAGGCATATCGTAGTCAAAAAACTTTGATTTTCCGCCTGAACCATCCTCAGAGAGAGTGTAATCTAGTTGTTCCTCTTCGAATTCCTCCTCCTCAGAGCAATCTTCAACTAACACCCGTTCATTTACATAACTCGAACTCACATCAGCAGTAGTCACTTTGTCAGCATTAATCAGGCACTTACTCGGGCTTGAACCTCCAACTAGGGATTTGAAGGCCGTTACTGGCTCAGAGACCGTGACCTCCTTCTGAAGACTTTCTATAACAACTTGTCGCTACACTGGCAGAGCTATCACCGTATTTTTATGAAGCTCGATTTGGGCCTCCTCTTGAAGTTCTTTCACCGTTTTCTTCCCCCATGAACCAGGAGTCTTCTTCGCCTTCTTGTTCTTAGCCATCGAAAAGCAAGAAACCAGAAAATGGGGAAAAGAGCAGATCAGTAGAGACAATAGGAGGGAAAGCAATTTTTGGGAAATGAGAGCATCTCTCTCTAGCTTTCTCTCTCCACACTACTGAGAGCTCTTTCTTTTTTGATCAAAATGTAAGTATGTTAAAGATCAAAGTAAAACAAAACTGGAAAGTCCAGAGACTCTATACACAACCAAAAGAAAACCCCCGATAGGCCGGAGACGAGCAAGCTGGGCAGAACAACCCAGGAGAACAAAGACGTTGCTAGCAAGCCAAAACAAACTAAAAGCCAAAGTCAATAATGAGGTTAGCCAGGAAAACCACTAAGAGCAGCAGATTTCAAGACTAACCCCATCAAATAAACTACAAGAGAAACCAAAAAACCATAACAAAAGCACCAAGATCCAATCCTGAACCAGGACCAACCACTCCAACTCAACACCCAAGACCAATTCTAGGGCCACAAACTAGGCAAACAGCCACAGCAGCCAACACCAGCTCCCATGGCAAGCTCAGCTTCACCCAAGATCCTAGGGACAAGCAACAAGGAGAACAAGCAACAGGGACATCCAAAACCTCCCAAGCCAACCCAAAAGCACCAGGAAAACCCCAACACCCCAACAGGAAACCCACCAGGAGAGAACTCTAGGCAAACCCCATCAGAATAAAACGGGAGGCTCCAAAAGAACACCATACCATCCAGAACCAAGACCAGAAAGCTCCAGACCAGAAGTGAAGACCAACACCAGGTAACCACAGCAACACAAGCCAAGCAAGCAATTTCAACCCTGATATCCAACTTCCCCCACAAGAAACACCAGGAACTCAACTCTACAGGAGAAACAGAAGAAGGAGGAGAAGAAGCCCAACAGCACCAAGAAACCACACCATGACTAGGACCAGCAACACCATCCCAGCAATAAGGGCCAGGCATACCAACCGAGCAGCCAAAACTAGGGACCACAAGCAAAGACAACTGCCCCCATAACAAGCTCCACCAGAGACAAATAGAGGAAAGCCCAGGCACCAACCCCCACAAACCCCAACAAGCTCCACCTAAAAGCAAACCAAATCCACACCAGTGCACCAGAGATCCAACCCACCAAAACTACCAGACTCAACCACAAGCACACCAGAACCCCAACAAAGCCCAACAGAGCCTCAACACCAGAGACCCAGCAACGGGAGAACCCTAACCAACCAGAGCTTAGCCAACCAAAACAGCTAATACAGTAAACCACCCCCACAACCAGAACCACCAAACCAAGCCACAGAAACCAAGCAACACCAAAGGAACCAAACCAACAACTATGTATCAGTTTGGAACCTGAGACTTGCAATCCAAGGAGAGGTATTATCAAGGTCTTTAACATGAAAATACAAAATGGAGAAGAACAGAATCTTGAACCTATGGATTATAGTCTCCACAGATTTACTAGCTTTTTCAAAGATTCTTTTATTTCTCTCTTGCCAAATCAAATAGACTGCCAAGCTCAAGGCAACCCTCTTCATTCTATCATCCAACCTCTTATGCCTCCCTTTGAACTTCCTTAGAGCACTATTAAGAGGACTCAAAGAATCAGTAATATCCAGCCAGATTTTAATCCTTCTCCAGAGATCAGAAATCCAAGGGCACTTGAAGAAAAGATGCCTATGAGTTTCCTCCTCCCTTCTACAAAAAATGCAGTAAGTATTGGTAGGAATAAATCTTAGCCTGTCCATAGTTCTAAGTTTCCCTTTAGCAGCAAGCTAGAGGATAAAAGAGCACTTAGGAAGAGGCCAAGAATTCCAAACCACTTTATGCCAATGGACTCTACCCTTTTTAGGCCTAAACAAATCATAGGCCTTTTTAGAAAAAGAACCAGCTTCAACCAGCTTCTTCACTCCATATTTGCAACATTTGAATACCTTGAGATTGCCCCCCAGAGCATTGAAGGAAATTATCTCTTAGTTGCATCAAGAACTTCCAAAGAGGAGAATCAGAGATTTTAGCAGCCACCCTCCATATACTGTCTTAGTTGAGATAATGACGATGAATCCATTGAACCCACAAAGTGTCAGCTTTTGCATGAATGTTCCAAAGCTGCTTAAGCAGGAAGCCCTTGTTTCTGGCTTCCAGGTTAAAAAGCCCCAAGCCCCCTTCTTGCTTAGGAACACAAATATCATTCCAAACCACCAGAGCAGAATTGCATCTGGTCAAGCACCCAGTCCATAAGCAATTTCTATTGAAAGAAGAGATTTTTTGAATTACCTGATTAGGAAGAGGGTATATGCCAATCCAGAATTGCTTAATACCCTACAGAACTGTTCTAATCAGCTCCGGTCTGCCTGTATAGGAAAGACTTTTCCCCATCCAAAGCTGGATAGAAGACTGGACTTTCTGATAGAGAGGCTCAAACTGACTAACAAGAAGTCTATGAGGACTTAAAGGCACACCCAGGTAAGTGAAGGGAAATAAATCCTCTGAGAAACCAGTTAGGCCCAGGATAGCAGACTTAGCTTGCTGGTTGACACCATTGAAAAATATTGAAGACTTAGAAGCATTAGTAGTTAAACCAGACATTCTACAGAAACTCTGAAGATCAGAGTACATAATTTCAACAGAAGTAGTATCACCACTACATAACATAAGAATATCATCAGCAAACCCAAGATGGGAGATATTAGTCAGAGTACACTTAGAGTGGAACTTAAACCCAGGCCTGCTATTAGCAACTCTTAGCTTTCTTGAGAAATATTCCATACAGATTATGAAGAGATAAGGGGAGAGAGGGTCTCCCTGTCTAATGCCACAACCCCCTTTAAAAAACCCATATTGCTCCCCATTCAAAGCCACAGAGAACGAGGTGGTTTCCACACATTGCATGATCCAGTGGACAAACTGGGGAGGAAATCCAAGAAGAACAAGCAGCTGCCTAATAAAGTTCCATTGAACTGAGTCAAAAGCTTTTTTAAAATCAATTTTCATCAAGCAATTAGGAGGAGTCCTCTTTCTACCATAATTTCTGAGCATCTCCTGAATCAAATGAATATTGTCTACCATACTCCGGCCCCCCAGAAAGGCAGTCTGGTTCTTGCTAATTATATTGTTGAGGACATGAGCCAATCTGTCAGCAATAATTTTAGAAATACACTTATATACCATATTGTAGCAAGGTATAGGTCTGAAGTCTGCCACGGTTGAAACATGAGTAGATTTAGGAACCAAGGCAATGATAGAATGGTTAATCTGTCTGAGCATTTTCCCAGAAGAGAAAAAATCTCTAACAGCCAAAGAGAAATCCCTACCAATAGAATACCAAGCCTTTTTAAAGAGACCTGAAGAGTAACCATCAGGGCCAGGGGCCTTATCATCACCAATAGAGAAAAGGGCATTTTTAACAATGTCATAAGTTACAAGAGCAAGAAGAGTATTGTAGTGATCTGCACTAAAACAAGCCCCACTGAGAACCACATCCTCATCAACATCCTCAACCTCCTTAGCAATGCCAAGAAGGACTTTGTAAAAGTTTACAAAATTTTCTCCAACAGCCTCCTGAGAAGTAGTCAGATCCCCATAGTCAATATGAATAGCAGCAATAAAATTTCTCCTATGATTTTGGTTCATTAAAGAGTGGAAAAATTTTGAACTTCTATCACTATCTTTGAGAAACTGAAGCTTTAATTTCTGGGAAAAGAATTTTCTCTCAGCACTCTAGAGGTTTAAAAGAGCAGCCCTCAACTCCC